>NW_028249925.1:0-248397 GCF_964263255.1 Lissotriton vulgaris
AGATCGCACCTTACTCTTCATTTGTGGTAGTGTGGGCGAGCAATAAGGCTTTATCAGAGGGTAGTGTTAAGCATTTGTTGTACACACTCAGGCAGCAAATGATGTCACACACTTAAAGACTGAACTCAGAGCAATTTGTTTGTATAAAAAATATTTAGTTATTTTATTTCTAGAACCAAGCCAAGACTGGTGCAGGTAAGTGAAGTAAATGCTTTGCAAAATCTTATGCAGTGATTTACAGTTGAATGCAGGTTCAAATGCAGTTGGTTGAATTACAGGTAAATCAACAGTTCAAATTTACTTTTCGCTTACTTTATAGATTACTATGTACGTTACTTTTTAAGATTAATTTCGATAATCAGTGTGATATGCCTAGATCTCAGACTGAGCCATCTTCTGGACAAAAGGTAAGTAATTCCTTTTCAGTACATTTGCAGTTTTTCAATGTTCTATACAAACCAACTCCACATTTAAAACAATTTTCAAGAAAAGCAGTCAATGCAATCCTATGGGAGGAAATTGTGTTAATCGGTTTACAGGTAAGCAGTTACTCGTGGGAGTTGGTATTCTGGGGTTAGACCCAGGGTCAAGGATGCACTCTTGAAACACCCTCAACTGCACTAGGGCAATGGGGAAATAGGGGGCCTCCGGTTAGTAGATGCTGCTCACAAGCAGCCCACAAGGTTGTAGGAGCAAAGTTCCTGGTGTTAGCCTCTGGACAAAAGGGGATCTGAGTGAGCGCCCAAAGTAAATCTACATCGGCGCAGGAGCAGCTGGGTGCATGGAGCCGTTTTGATGCCGGGTGCCCTGTTGTTTTCAATGGGGATTCTCCGGTTGCAACAAAGACTGCAGGCTCGGGGACGAAGATATTGTGGGGGTGACCACCGGTTGGAGAGGTAAGTTGGGATCGAGCCAGCCAAGGCCGTGGGACTTGGCAGGGACGTCAGGTGCAGGGGTGTCTTTAGGCGTCGGGTTTTCTTACCAGCTCCAGTCACGGGGATACCCAGAAAGGAGCTGCAGGCTTCGCTTGGAGATTTGAAGCAGGTCAGAGATCACCAGATCTCAGGTCAGGATCGCCGGGGAGACATCCTCGTGGTGTTGGGCCACTCGAACTCAGGCCAAGACCATCGGGTGCAGACTTGCAGTTTGGTTCGGGCCAGAGTCTGTAAGTGAGCAAATCCAGTGCTTACGGGAGACAAAGTCTTGTGTTTGGAAGGCAGGGCAGGTCCTTCAGGCTGCTGGACACACCAGGATTTTGCTGGAGCACGGTTCGAGGTGGGGACAGGCTAGTAGAGCTGGGTCAATGTCAGTGGGCATCGTCCTCTTAGTTTCAGCATGGCTTCTTCGTCCTTCTCTTCGGTTCTTGTCTGAGGAGGCAAGGTTCAGGGTTGACCCTAAAATACTAGATTTAGGGACATTACAGGTAAGTAAAGGTTAGGACCAATGGGTTCCTTCCTTGGGGTGGATACACCCCTATTATGCTCCCTCCAGTGGGAGGGGGGCATATGCCTCTCTAGTTGGTTGGGCCCCCCCCCCCATCTGCAAGATGATGGGGACTGAGAGTTATGCTTCACCTCGTCTCCTCCAACTGTGGGGTGTGCACACCTCCCTTGGTTTTCCCCGCCGACTCTCCCACCCAGAGTGGGGGTCAGAGCTAGTTGCTGGAAGCAGCAAATGGCTGGGGTAGCTCAGAAAGCAGGAAGCATTTGAAGCTTCCCCTTAGTAGACCCTGGCCATCCTGGGGGAAGCTGCATGTCACCTCGCACCAGGATGTGCATGGTTTCAGACCTACAGGCTCTAGACCCAGGGTTCCAGAACCATGTCTGATGGTGGCAACTGGCGAGCAGCCACTCAGCCAGGACACTAGTGTTGGGTCGTTTTTCAGAGGGCATCTCTAAGTGCATTTTTTATTTAATCCCACACCAGCATCAGTGTGAGTTTAATGTGCTGAGAAGTTTGATACCAAACTTCCCAGTTTTCAGTAAAGCCATTATAGTGCTGTGGAGTTTGTAATGAAACTCCCAGCACCATATACTCTGAATGGCATTACTGCACTTACAATGTCCAAGAATGGGCTTATACAATGTAGGGTTACAGGGCTCATGCACCTGTACCCTCACCACTGGTATAGTGCACCCAGCTAGAGGGGTAGCTGACCTATGCCAGGGCAGTGAAGGGTGGCATAATAAGTGCTGCAGCCCTTCCCTTGCCACACTGCCCTTGGTACCATTTACAAGGGACTGGCCTGTGGCCAAAAGAATGCCAAATGAGTTTTGTTTTCAATGCTGTTAGGCAGGAACACAGGGCACACTCCATCAGCAGTTCGTAAAAAAGAGGGGGCAATCATGCAAAAAGAGGGCACTTTCTTACAACAGTGCATTGCTGCTGGACCATGATGTGGGATCCTGAAGGCGAAGTTTGAGCATTTGGCATTTTTTGCTGCTGGGACCGGGTCTATCTGCAGGAAGCCCCTCTGTGATAGTATCAGAGAAGGACTTTAAGGTGGAGTCCCCACTCGTAGACTTACTGCCGAATCCTACTGAGGTCGTCAGTAAAGTCATTGTCCATTCCTGGAAGGGACTCTGGCCCTCCACCGCAAAATCCATTTGTTGGTAAACAGGACTCTGGCCCTCCGCCGCAAAATCCATTTGTTGGTAAACAGGACTCTGGCCCTCCGCCGCAAAATCCATTTGTTGGTAAACACTAGATGCTCTTCACATATATCACAGCGGTCACACAGCGTGTCCCTCCGGTTTCGGGAGGTAGTAAATGACTGTCATATTGTCCATTCGGAAAACAACAACCTTTCTGGTGAGGCAGGAAGGCTTTTGGTGAGAGTTGCATGGCTATAAGTTTCAGGTATTTGATGTGGAGGCCCCCCCGCCTCCCCCCGGTGTGTTGTGAGAGACTGTTGAACGTTGCCGAGAAGTCGAGTAGGATGAGGGTCGCAGTGTGACCTTGGTCGGAGGATGCGTATGTCATCTGTGGCGGCGAGTAGACCAGCGGCGTGTAGAGCGGTCTCGGTGCTGTGGAAGCTGGATTGGGTGGGGTGGAGGATGGAGTTTTCTCCGATGATTTTGGTTAGTTGTATATGGACGGTCTTCACTGTGAATTTGGCTGCGAAGGGAAAGAGGGAGATGGGTCGGTAGTTCTTGGGGTCTTTGGGATCTGCCGAGAGCTTCTTGAGCAGTGGTTTTTCTGCACGTTTCCAGTCATCAGGAAAGATACCGGTCTTGAAGGTGGCGTTGCAGTTTGGGACGATGGCGGCATGGGTCCGTGAAGGCTCCTGAGTGGATGCCTTTCATGGTCGACAAGGCGTCTTCGGTGGCGACTGGGGTCCAGGATGAGAAGGTGGGCTGGCTGGCATTGCTGGAGGGGTAGAAGGTTTCGGAGTCTGGTTTCCAGTCTGTTTGTTAAAATGGTCGTAAAGGCCCTTGATTTTCAGATGGAAGGATCCGAGCTTGTTGCAGATGTCCTGGGAAGGGGTGATGTCTGGTCTCGCTTGGTGAATTCTTGGAGGACGCTGAAAAGTTGTTTAGAGGTGCTGAGGATCTTGTTCTGGATAAAGGTCCTTTTAGTCGATCTGATGCATTGGTGGTATTCAGTCATGGCGTTCTTGTAGGTGGTGCAGTCTTCTAATGTTTTGTCGTTACTCCAGTTCAAGACTTCTGTAGGGGGTCTTGATTCCTGGAGGTCAGCGGTGAACCAAGTGGCCTTCCTGGGGCGCTGTCTCTCAGGGATACATAGGGGTGCGAGCTCGTCTGCGCAGTTGGATAGCCATCTGTGAATTTCTTTGACTGCGAGGTTGGCGTCTTGACGGTGTGGACGTTGCGGTTGAGGGTGGTGTTGAGCTGCCCCTCAGTGACTTTGCTCCAGTTCCTTCGTGGAGGGTGCGGTGCCGGTTTGGACAGCGTGGGTTTATCAATGTTGAGATGTACGCAGTGGTGATCCGTCCAAGGGGGTTGTGTGGTGTGGCTGAAGTGGATGTTGTTCCCTCCTGCAAAGATGGCGGTCGAGGGTGTGTCAGTCTATGGGATTGGTGTCGATCTCTACTGGTTAGACGATGTAGACCATCATTTTGGTCAAGTCATCAATATTGGGGTCGACTGCTGTAGTTTCGAAGATTTCTCATTTTTAATTATAGGTTGATCCTCATATGCACTATATTTTACAAAGATTACAATCCCTCACATTAATGTTTTCATTGTCCATGTTTAATAACAGAAGAGGTGGCTACAAGCACTGTACCAAACAAATCAATTTCAGGAAACTGCATAGACTCCTTTTCTGTGCTGCAGTGATAGAAGTGCTAGGCGGAGCACTTTTCACAGAATCTTCCCAAGAAGAGGGGGTAACTCCTTTAGGAGGAGGAAAATTCTCCATAGTCATCACATTTAGATGCCAACCTCCTTTCTCGGTCCTTAATGGTCTTAATTATGAAAGTCTTACATTCATCACATTTAGATGCCTTATGATTTGGATAAAGGCAATAGAAACACTGAAAAAAGAGGATCTTTGAATGTAAATCCACTTGAACAAGGTTTGCGAAGGGATTTCTTCTCTGTAGGCCATGTGACAGTTAGGTTTTGGGTATGGAGATCTCCCTGGTACAGCCTTTGATCAAATATCCCCTAAAAACAGATCACAGTACTTCAGTGCAGACAATCGTGCTGCTTCAAATCCAGGGCAGATCAAGCAAGCAACAGATTTTAGGTTCACTGAAAAGGTTAGAGCAGAGCTCTGCCAGGGGACTCCCTCACACACGACATGTGGTACAAAATCGGAGCTACGGCAGCCTCTAGAGCAAGTAGGGGAGCTTAAGCTTCTATTCCATTGGCCGACACATGGGTTTGTTCAAATTAGGTGGCTGTGCTACTAAACCGATGAGCTGGCTGGCTGGGAGCACAGCTGCTCACACTCAGAAGATCAATCCTAAACTCTCAAGTCTTCTGGCACCCGGCTGTTTTCACCACTAAAACAATAAATTAAACAGAATTAAGGCATTACTAGCTGAAGATAACCACATAATAAATTCCATTAAAAACAAAAACTCAAAGCTAAGGTAATTGTAAAGTCCATTTATTTTCAGTTGCAAGCGCCTCACCCATGCCCCTTTCCAAACAAAAGAAGCCAGTCTCACATTCTGCAAATATAAGGGGATGAAAAATAAGACAACTGTATGTTTGACATTTGTTTTTTGCAGCTTTTTTCTTTTGTTATAAAACAATCATTTACAAATTGTATGAAAGTTAAACACTTAATAATCATCTTAAATATATGAATTTTCGATTGACAATTGTTGTCCACTGAAACGTGGATGCTCTTTTTTTTAAAGCAATAATAAAAAATAAAAAACTGAAGAGGCCATTTGGAAGCTGCAGTGAAGCACCTGTCAAAAATACAACTGGATCTGTAACAAGCACAGATCAACCAGAAGTGTACAAAATAAGCAGGATCTATTATTACAGCAGGAAACATTTTGTTATGCCTTATGCTTCCTAAGAGAAACAGTAATAGGTATCCTTCACTGCACTATGTTGAAGATGAACTGAAACCACCTTGGACTCCAGCTACAACACATTTTGTGGAATTTTCGGCTGCAATTTCCAGGAGAATGTTGCTCCTACCCAGACTGGTTTCCAAAAGGAGGATAACAAAAAAAAAAAAACATTTTTGCACAAACTTAATATAAATGGAAATTTTTACAACTCCCTGTAGTTTTTGAATAGATCTTCAAGTCCTCTCTTTGGGTTTGATATGGACACTACAGACAAACCAGACTGTGGGAAATGAACAGGTTTGGCCCAGCTCAAGAGGGATTCTAGTGGATGGACAAACTGACTCTGCAGCACTGGAAATGTGGCAGTTTACCTTTCCATCAATGTAAAGCCACAAATTATATGTATATAAAATATATATATATATTCTGGTTACCTAACTGCACCAAATCATACTAGAGCCCTTGGGTGCAGAAGGTGAAAAATCTAAATGGTTACTAAGACTATATTTAGTTCCGGATTTTATTTAGTCTATTCGGATGAGATTTGTAGTGAAAGGACATCCTGACAACTAGGGTGCAATCCACCCCTTCAATTTCCCTTCTGGCTTTTACACTAGGCAAGCCTTTAGTATAAATTTCAGGAGAATCTATGATGGAACCCAATTATTAACGGACCACAACATGCTGTTTGGAGTACATAAATACTGAAAAATTAAATTATTTCTGGCTTTTTATTAGAAAACAAAAAGGAATGCTGGTTGGAGTTCATAAATACTGAAAAATTAAATTTCTTGGTTTTTACTAGGAAACAAAAAGTAATTTAGAATTCTGTCCTAGTTTAATATGAAGGAAATGGCTAGCATCTTTTTTTTTTACAAGTTTAGCACCACTAGAATGTCAAGACTAAATAATAGTAAGCCTATATTGAACAGCAACTAGATGGATCATCTTGGGACCCTGTTTAATAGATGTACCTTCAACAGACTAGATATAAGCACCTCTAGTGTATCCTGTTCTGCTTTCTTTGACCCACTGGTGCAGGAAGCAGTGCTGAGCTTTCTTTGACATTCCAGTCCTTGGCGCAGCTAAATAAATTTAATATATTTAAAAAAAACTAAGTGGCTGCAAAAGGATCTTGGTTTTAAGAGTACATCGGTTTTGAATGAAATGCCCTTGAGATGTCTGAAAACTACTCCATGTCCTACTCCTGCTACCACTATCCTAAGAGAAGGGAAAACGGCACTAAGGATGTAGGTCAGAAGCTGACTGACAAGCCGGACATTATACCATTCGTATTTAGCAATCAATGCAATTCCTGGAAATATCCATTGTGATAACAGCACCAAAAAGGAGGAATGTGGACCAAGTCCCTCCAGAGGAAGAAGTAGGGCAGCACGAGACAGAACAATGAGCAGGCAGACACCAAGATCAGACCACAAGTTAGGATCAGCTGCCCATGTCCTATGGCACGAACAGATTCCACAAATGATTGGGATGCCACTTTTCTGCAAACCTGGCAGTCGGGTAATAATGGATTTCACAAAATACATAATGTAAAGGGACATGTAGAGCTTGTACCAGACAAGGGCACTGTCTATTTAGAGGGCAAATGCACAACAACTAGAAGAATGTGATGCTCATTACACAGGTGTTACCAAATTGAACAAACAGAAACTTAAGGTATATGGTGAATGAACTGAAAAGGACTTTAAATTAAGGTGAAACCAAATTAAAACAAAAAACTAAGGCAAATTCATCTACTTATTTGCACCATGCCTTTGTGCATAATGATGTAAATAGCAAAGCCTTTTAGGCTACATAAATTCAATGAGTAGTTTCAGGCCCCAAAATTCCCTGAGATGGTGTTGAGAAGTGTTGGGGCTAGCTGCGTTTCCTAAAAATCCTGACTAACTGATTTAGAAGCAAATATGAAATCTTAAACATCTGGCATTCTCAAACAGCTGGTTCCAATAGAAAGAGGGTTTGAATACCAGCTTCAATCGGTCTCCCTAAAGAACAAGATTTAGGATAAAGTAGGGTTGTACACCAGCTTCAACCGCTATAATTCACAGATAACGTGGCATCACTTAAGGCCTGCTTCACTTCTGAAAAGTCACCTAGGTGGGTTTTATGAGCAAACATATTTGGTGCACCTGTCCCCCCTAATAATTTGAAGACAGCTGGTTCCAAGAGTAAATAACAATGCTCAGGGTGTCGTGCAAAACTAGGGTTAGCAGAGAACGTAGAATGATTGTGTCAGTTACCAGATATACATTTTAGTCAATTAACAGTAGATGCCAAAAAAGAAACATGGAATTACAGATCTTAGCCACAACATAAATAAATTGGGAAGGATGTATGTAGAAAGAAGAATGTGGTTATTGGAAAATAATATGGGAGAAAATACTGAAACTAATTTGCCAACAAGGATGCCCATATGCCATCTAGTTCTTGCTCTCAAGCTGTGGAAACAGCCCACACATTTCCATTCTGGGTTCTCAAACATGAATAGTCAGAGGGAAGTGGAAGCTCTTAGTGCCAGCACCAGTCATGAATTTAACATCCGTGAGGGGGAGGGGCGAGGCCTGGAGGGGAGAATATGCTCTGCCCCTTAAATGTTTTCACACAGCAGGGGTTCAAAAGTCCACGCAACAGGATTCCAGCCTGGGAAGGTAAATGGCAGTTTGCAGATGACAGCAAGCAGTAGTTTCCTTTTAACAGCCTTGAATGACAAGCATTTCAAATTTCTGTATAAAATAAGTTTTATAGGTCAATTTACAGCCAAGAAAAACTGCAGCTCCACACCCCTTCCATCAAAGTTTAATAACAGTAGATGGTGACGTATGTGACAGTTGATGGGGAGTCGAATGGCCATTGTAAACAGACTGCCCAGAGTCCGATCATATGCCCGTGCTGAGCATATACCAGTCAAGGGGGATGCAAATATCTGGTCCACCCGGAGTGAAGAGCTCTTGGAAACACATTCCCACGGCAAGACATCCGGGTATCCATGTGCACAGAACCCTGCATTCCAGCAGCTGAACGGACTGTACTGCAGCTGAAACGCCATTTTCTTTGCATCCTGTCTCCAGCTGGTTACTTGAAGGAAGAATGGCTCTTGTGGAAGAGATAGATTGGACGTTGAAATCCTGCAAGAAGAAACACCAAATCAGAAAGTTTTCAAAGATTGGAAATAATGCAATTAAGATCCCCTGAGAATAAGGAGTGATGTGTACTAGCACAGGCAGGGGGGAGTGATCCACCCTGGTTTTCAGAAGCATGAGGCTCCCTCCAGACCAGGAGCAGGGGTGGCCACAGCCCGAGAAAGGATCACCTTACTAATACCGACAATACAAGCCCTCCCTTAACCCTAGCTGCAGAGCCTGCGAACCAGTACATCAGCAAGCAGAGGTACTCCCCTCCTCTACACCCAAGCCTGCTGAGAACCAATAAATCAACAAGTGCAGCTACTTTCTGGTTCCCCAGCAGCCCACTGTAAAACTATACATCAACAAAGGTTTCAGTGCTGAAGGAACAGTTTCTTACCTGTAATCTTAGTTCTCTTTACGTGGAAATGTTCAAAAGCCTTAACCACTGAACTCCAAGCACTTTGCAAAATGTGTATATGAGCGCAACTTCTTTTTGTAGACCATTCATATACTTAAACAAAAAAAATGTACTTTGCAGCCCATTTGAAAAAATCTCCAATTATATTAAAACAGCCACTAATTCTAAAGAGGTTAGAACGAATAGTTTACCTGCCGGTGTAGTTTTGCAGCTTGAAGATCTTTCTGGATTCAGTATGCTGTGCATTATTCCGCGGTTTAGTGGTTGGGTCCGCATTATTCCACGGTCTAGTGGTTGGGTCCGAAATCGTAGTCTTTTCTTTTTGTAGCCCAGGTGGGCGTTGACGTCCCACCTTTTGGTGTACTTCCTGTGACATCGGCACACTTCCCGAGGAAGCTCCCACCTTTGGGCGCAATCTTCGGATTCTTTTTTTCTCGTATTCTGTAGTGTTTGCGAATCCTTTGGCAATGGGTCAAGTAAGTGATTTTTCCCGCTTTGTCCTTCAAGGTGTCTGTTTCTGTATTGTCCTTGTACTACCACCTGCTTCTCCAGCTTCATCTTTCTGGCTGAGGTGGGTGGGTTCGCTAGTGAATCCAGAAAGATCTTCAAGCTGCAAAACTACACCGACAGGTAAGAAACTTTTTGTTTTGCAGCGTGAATCTTTCTGGATTCACTATGCTGTGCATGGACTTTGTAGAGGTTTGTTATGTTTGTGGCAGCTGAGTGGAAGATGAGCGTTGGTTGTTGAAGCACAAGTAGGACAGAAGGTGCTTCCTTGTTCATTTGTATATCCACACAGTAGTGCTTAGTGAACGTGTGCACTGAAGCCCATGTTGCCGCCAGGCATATGTCTTGAATGGGCGTGTTAGCCAGGAAGGCTATTGTTGCTCCTTCTTCCCTGGTAGAGTGAGCCCGTGCCCCTTCTGCTAGTTCTTGGTCTGCCTGTTTGTGGCAGACTGGTTTAGTTTGTGCGATCCATCGTGCAATGGTTCCTTTGTTACTGGTTTACCCAGGAAACTGCTTGCGAAGGACACAAAGAAAAGCTTTGTTTTCCGTGCTCCTTGGTTTTTTCTATGTAGTGCATTACTGCCCTCCTAGCGTCCAGTGTGTGCAGTGCCCTCTCTGCACTTGTGGCCAGTTTCTGAAAGAAGCTTGGTATTTGCACTGTCTGGTTGATGTGGAACCTTGTTACCACCTTTGGCATAGGCGTGGGTCAGTTCTCATCACCACCCTATCATTGTGTATTTGGATGTAGGGTTCTTGTAGCGTTAGCGCCTGTAATATGCTCACCCAGCGCAGTGAGGTGATTGCCACCAAGAAGGCTGTTTTCATTGTCAGTATTTGTAGGGAGGCCTTATGGATGGGTTCAAAAGGCTCTTTCATGAGCTCTGTTAGGACTAAATTAAGGTTCCATGCCGGCGGCGGCATCCTCTTTGGTGGAGCGATCCTCTTTGCCCCTTCCAGGAACTTCTTTACTATCTGTGATGTAAAGAAACTCTTCCCTGTTTCTCCTCTTGTGTAGGCTACAATCGCTGCTAGGTGTACTTTCAGCAAGGATGAACTTAGTTTTGCCTTCAGCAGGTGCGTGAGATACCTTAGCACCATTGATTCTCTTGTCATCTTCTTGTGTAGCTTCTTCTTGCTGCACCATTGTGTAAACCTCTTCCATTTCGCCACGTACCACCTTTGTGTACTAGGGCTCCTTGACTCTCGTAGTACCCGCAGGGAGCCTTCAGGTAACTTCAGGTGCGCAAACTCTATTTCTTCAGGAGCCATGCTGCTAGGCTGAGGCTTTCTGGCTCTGGGTGTAGTACTGCTCCGTTTAGCATGGAGAGTAAGTCTTTCCTTTTCCCGAACTTGTGGAGAGCACCTTGTGCCATTTCCATTATCTGTGAGTACCAGGTCTGCCTGGCCCATTGTGGTGCCACCAGGATCAGTCATGTTGCTGGTCCTGAACTTGTTGAGTACTCTGTATCAGGGGTATCGGGGGAAAGCGTAAGCAAATTTTTTGGGCCAGCTTATCCATAGGGCATTCCCCAGGGATCCCTCCCCCTAGTTGCCTGGATGCGAAGCTTTGCCATTTTGCATTCTGGTGTGTTGCAAATAGGTCTATTGTCGGTGTTCCCCCACCTTCTAAATAGCCTTAGTGTTTCCTGTGTATTGAGCTCCCACTCTTGGGATGCCGATGTCTGTCTGCTGAGTCAGTCTGCTTCCGCATGGTCTTTCCCTGGCAGATGTATGGCTAGCAGGTCTATTATGAGTGGTATGGCCCATCTCCATAACTCCTGTGCTAGGCTCGATAGCGGGGCTGATTGTGTTGCTCCCCGCTTGTTGATGTAGAACATCATTGTGTTGTCGGTCTGGATCAACACTCTCTGGTTGTACAGCTTTGTCTGGAAGGCTTTCAGGGAGAGGAACACGGTCTTTAGTTCCAGGTAGTTGATGTGTTTGACTGCATTTGCTGGAGTCCACAGACCCCTCACCTTGAGCTTGCTCATGTGTGCTCCCCATCCCTTCTGGGATGCGTCTGAGGTGATGGTCACCGTTTGGGTCGGTGGTGTTAAAGGTTTCCCTTCGGTTATGTTCTCCTTGTTCCACCACAACATTTCCTCCTGCACTGCGTGCGTTACAACCACTAGATCTTCCCTACTTCCCGTAGCTTGTGACCATTGTGCTTGTGACCATTGTTCTTGCAGCCATTTTTGGAATGGTCTCATGTGGAGGCGTACATTTGGTACCAGATGTATGAAGGAGGCCATCATGCCCATGACTTTGCTCGCTGTCCTCACTGTCAGAGCTCGCCCCTTCTGGTAGAGGCGCGCCTCCTTCAGCAGGGCCAGTGTCCTCTTGTCGCTGGAGAACACCTTGCTCTGTAGGGTGTTGATCTGCGCTTCCAGGAAGATTTTTACTTGCTCTGGTTCCATAGAGGGGAATCCCAGGTCCACCAGTGTACTTGTCACACGCTGTGCGTGCTCTTTGCATGTCCTGTGCGAACTTGCCTTTATTAGCCAGTCGTCCAGGTAAGGGTATACATGGATCCCTTCCCTCCTTCGGTGCGCTGCCACTGCTGCGAGACACTTGGTGAAAAACCGTTGGTGCGGATTTCAGTCCGAATGCTAGGGCTGTGAACTGGTTGTGATCCTGGTTGATGGTAAATCTCCGTAGATGTTTGCTGCCTGTTCGATTGGGATGTGCAGGTAGGCATCTTTGAGGTCTATGGTGGTCATGACGTCTTCATCCCTTATCTGAGGAATGACCTCCTGTAGGGACGACATCTTGAACTTTTGTGTTTTTATGTACTTGTTCAGGAACCTTACGTTCAGGATGGGTCCCAGGGTTTCGTCCACCTTTGGTACCAGGAAGTAGGTTGAGTACACCCACTTGTTCCTTTCTCGATATGGTACTGGTTCGATGGCCTCCTTTTGGAGGAGTTCCTTCGCTTCCTTTTGAAGTAGCTCTAGCTCTTTTCCTGACTGCACCTTCCTCTTTGGTTTTCCGTTTGGCGGTGTCTTTTCCAGTTGTATGCAGTATCCGAACTGTATGATGTTGAGTATCCATTTGTCTGTGGTTATCTTCTTCCACTCCCAGAAGAAATGACTTAGCCTGCCTCCTACTGGTGTTACATGTTCGATGGTAACCCTGTGTTGGTCTTTTTGTGCTCCACCCCGGTAGGAGTTGCGCAGGTGGGCACGTATTGCGTGACGGAGTCACTTTGAGGTGGGTTGTTGGCCTCCTCTTACTTTGTCCACGTCCATTCGCCCTCCCGCGAAAGGACTGGCCCCTTTGCTGGTGGTGCCAGGTTTGTTTTTGGTGTCCCTGCTGTGTTTGGCTGTCGCCCTGGTGGGACTGTTGGAATGCCTGGTGTAACGTTCCTGGCTAGTTTCCCCCTCTTCCGTTCGGTCTCCATGATGGGGTACCCCTCTTCGTCCCTCTGAATTGTAAGGCCCCCATGGACTTTGCAGTTTAGTTTTCTTTCTTGAACTGGGTGAGCATTTCATCCACCGGCGCCCCAAACAGTGTCTCCCCATTGAACGGGATGCTAAGAATGTTGTGCTGTAACTCTGGTTTGAAGCCTGAGATCCTGAGCCAGGCCTGCCTTCTCTCAGTGACTCCCAACATCATCAGCCTACTGGACGCGTCTGCTCCATCCAAGGCAGTTTTGAGGCAAGAATTTGCCAAATTTTTCCCCTCCTCCACAAGGTGTGAAGCTCTTTGTTGGTACTAGTCTGGGAGGTGCTTGATCAGCTGTCTGATCTCGTCCAGAATTTGGTACTGGTGCCTGTTCAGCAGGGCGTTAGAGTTTGCCATGCGCCAGTGCATCGCTGCATTTCTTTCTATCTTTCTCCCTATTAGGTCCATCCTCCTGCTTTCCTTGTCTGGTGGTGGACCTGATGTCGTTGGCACATTTGCCCTTTTCCTGGCGGACGCCGCAATAATGGAGTCCGCTGTAACAGATCCTCGGATGTATGGCGGATCCTTAGTGGAGTGTTTATATTTTTTCTCCGTCCTAGGCGTAACGGACCTGCATGTTGCCAGTTCCTTGAACGCCTCTTTCCCCTGGGCCATGACACTCAAGCATACTGGCTCCTAGTCTGTGAGGGGAGCAGGGTCTACAAGAGTAAGTCTGCTTTTGGTTTTTCCTCATCTAGCTTGACTCCAAAAGCCGTTGCTGCGTTCTTGATGACCATATTGTAGCTCCTAATGTCATCTGGCGGCGAAGGCCTCAAAGGGTACATGTCCACAGCCTCTTCTGGGCTTTCGGTGTCAAGGTCCTGCCACTCCAGGTCCCGAGTCTCAAGAGTATGCAGATCCAAGGGTCGTCCGCTGATAGTAGACACCCTTCTCCTTGTAGTAGAAGGCTTTTTCCTCCGGATGTTCCTGGGTCCCGGGACTTTGTCGGCTCTTCGGCGTCGGAAGTTCTCCTCTATGTCGACGATCAGTCTTTGGCTTCGACAGAATGGCGAACCTCTTCATCTTTTCGTTAAACTCCTTCTTTCTTTGCAGGATCTTATCGATTTCGGCCTAGAGTCGTCTTTCTTTCCAGTTCGGCGTCGAAAGGTTCAGCTGATCTCTTCGACGTATACATAGACGTCGAAATGGGCTTCGGGTCCTACTCTTTCAAAGTCAAACGTTCCTTTTCGAGGACATGCTTAGACAACCTTGGCTTTTCGCCGGTCTTCGCCGCCTGGGAGTCCTTTTCCTTGGATGTAGCTGTGGCCGTCGAGATTGTCGGCGCCAGTGCTCCCTTCGAGGACTTAGAATGTTTTTCGAGAGTCTGACTCAGACTTTCGAGGGTCTGTCGGGGCTTTAGGGGTCATTGACTCTCCTACCTCTTTAGAAGTCTTCTTATCGGTCTTTACGACCGTGTAGTCTTCTCCGGCGACGTTGTCCTCCTCGTCGCTCGAGAGCCCCAGGTCTTGAAGAGACGGCGGTTGACTTTTGCCCTGCATGTTGTAGTTGGCTCTACTCTGTCGCTGTCTAACCCGAGAGTCTTCTGTGTGAAGGTGGAGCAGGCGTTGCAGTCCTTACTCTCGTGGTCGACCGGTAGGTAGAGGTTGCAAACCGGGTGCGGGTCCTTCTGCGCGTATTTGTGGTGGCAATTACGGCAGAATTTAAAAAGGTGTGTTGTCCATTTCTTACGCTCATGGGGCCCCCGGTGTGCGCATTCTCCGTTGGACGTCGAAGTTCCCCTTCTTCGTCGTCCCAGTTCGATGGTGTTGACCCTCGTCGTCTTCTCAGTCTTTTCCGTGCAAAATTCGACTTTTCTTTGTCTTCTTTCCTCCAAAACTCTGGAGCCTCTCGGGAACGATCCAGACCCAACGGCGGAAAAAAGAATCTGAAGATGGCGCCCAAAGGTGGGAGCTTCCTCAGGAAGCGTGCAGACGTCACAGGAAGTAAACCAAAAGGTGGGATGTCGACTTCCCACCTGGGCTAAAAAAAAAAAAAAAAAAAAGAAGAAAGAAAAGACTACGATTCCGGACCCAACCACTAGACCGCGGAATAATGCGGACCAAACCACTAGACCTGTTCAGAGGTGAAGCAGTGTGCTCCCACATCAGTTTCTTCCTTAAAAAAATAGTTTGAATGATGGAGCCTCCACAGATGTCCGGGATGGAACTAGCTGCTAAGCAGTATTTGAACAATGGTGTTAATGTCTCAGACCAAAGTATAGGCTCAGAGGTAAAGAGAGCAGTGGGAAGCCCATTAGGGCCGGGAGCTCCATCTTTCCATAATCTTCTTAGTTTAAGGGTACAGCGTTCTTCCATATTGCTAGTGGTCATGGAAAGATTTGACGAGCAAGCTGTACTGCTTACATTCAGTCATAGGTGATTTGCTTGGCAGGCTACTGGATGGCGACGGGCATGCCAGTTTGTGGAGAAAGGAGCCGAAAGGAATGAGGCCCACACAGTTCCGAAAATGTTTGCGATGATGCTTATTCTGGGGCCTATTGCGGCTTGGTTGATTAGTGACCAGAATTTCTTTGCGTTCCTTTCCTTGGTGGTGGTTAGCAGTTGCACCCAGGCGTTTTTTTTCCTTTCTGATGCGCCAAATTGATTTCATAAACCATGAGCGTGCTTCGCTCAGGCCGTGTCTCGCTGTAGCTCGTAGTTTGCGATTAACGTTTCTTTTCAGCAGTTTCAGTTCATCTGTCAGTCTAAGTTTGGCTGAGGTTTGATCACGTGAGTTGGTACATGGTGTTGGTTTGCCTAGGAAATCCAATAGGATTTGGTCTACAAGGTCAGTCTGTTGTGCGATGGGCATACTTCCTGAAGGTGGTGCTACCTTCTAATAGGACTTATCTGTGATGTGATTTCTTGGTCAACTTTGTTATCCCATTTCAGCCGTTTAAGATTTTCTGTCACTACACCAAGACTGGTGGGAGGAGCTGCTTTCAGTTTTAGGTTAATTAAATTAAAGTTGATGTGCTGCGACTAGTGGTCACTGTTTAGGCCCTCACCTAAGTAGACGTCTCCAATGTGTTTAAAAAGGCTTGCTGAGCAGAGACTGAAGTCTGTGTGGGAGATGGACCACGGAGGCGACCATTGATAAGCTTCAGGCATAAAGAGGGACAATCATTTAGAAAGGATTCTGCTGCGATATTCCGCCGGGGGGATGGGGGAAGGTTTTGCACTGGAAGGTCTTATTTAATGTCCAGGCTATTGACATTATGGTCAATCGCACCCCGAAGAGATTTGAAAGTCACTGGTTAATATGATGTGTGCAGATAGTTGTTCTAATTTGTGATCTGTTAGCATTAACATGAGATTGGTCAGTGTCTTTCTTCCTTGCTTGCTTTAGAGGGATTGATGTAGACTTTGATGATCAAAAGTGAAAGGACTTTGCAATGCTGACGAAGATTTAGATGAAGTGCTTGGGCCCAGGGAACTTGGAGTTTGATTTCTTCTGCAGCGTGTTGCAATGATGTAGATCCACAGATGGACAGGACGCCGATCGGTTGGCCATAGCTGCTGGTTTTTGGAACTCAAAGCCTATTAGAGGGACTGTTGAATGACCTCTGGTCTCTTGAAGCATTAACAGGCCCAGGTCCTTCCAAAATGTCTGGGGCTCGTCTTTGTCGATTTTTTGGTGGAGCTCTTGTGCATAACCATATCCCTATGTACTAACGAGTCACAAAGCATTTCATTAGGTGTTCCAAACCAGACGTCATGCAGAAATTTACTCTTTTTACTGCTGATATTGAATACGTTAATTTGGTGCCAGTAATATTGTCACACACCCAAAATCAAGCTGTTTGGGAATCGGATCGGAGCTCGCTGCCGATCAGAGCTGGCTGCCAGGAGCACTATTGAATCGCACAAGTGACTAAACAGTTATGGACAAAGCCGCTGTTATTCACTATCCACTTGCTTTAATAAAAGTTAGCCCCAGGAACTTGGGCTGCCCGTCTTACAAAATGCAGGATCCATGTGAGGAAATTGGGTGTATTATATACCTCACCATGTAATACTCTTACCAACCCCTTTTGATCTAGGTTTTATCTGTTAAACCCTCAGCACAGCCCTGAGCAGCTGTGGTACTGCGTAGCACGCTTACACAGAGGAACAAGTGTTAAGCATTTTAACAACTGGGAGAAAGTGTGATCTTTCTTGCATGGTATGCCCCCCACTTTTTGGTGAATTGCTGATGTGCTTTGACTGAATGCGTCCCGGGCTCCTGCCAATCAGGTGCCCAGGGCCTGTGTTCCTTACCTAAAACTGTTGAAACTAAAACCCAATTGGCATCTCTGGCCACAAGTCAGCCCCTTGCAAATGGTACCCTAGGTACCCAGGGCATTGTGACCAGAGAAGACCCCAAGGGCTGCAGCACTTATTGTGCCACCCATAGGGGCCCCTGTACCGAGAGACAGTTACCCTGCCTTTGCAGACTAGTGACTTGGTACAGGACTGAACAGTCGACATGGCACACATCCCTGTGTGCCATGCCCACAAACCCACTGCCCTGGCATACCTCAGTCACCCCTCTAGCTGGGTGCACTATGCCAGTTGTATGGGCACAGGTGCATGAGCCCTGTGCCCCTACAGCACCCAGGGCCATTCCTGGGCACTGTAAGTGCAGAGATGCCATTAAGAGTATATGGTGCTGGGAGGTAGTCATTACGAACTCCACAGCACCATGATGGCTACATCGAAGACTGACAAGTTTGATATCAAACTTCTCAGCACATTAAACCCACACTGATGCCAGTGTGGGATTTAATGTAAAATGCACTTCAGAGGGCATCTTAGAGATGCCCCCTGAAACCTTACCTACAATCCACGTCTTGTCTGAGAGGCAGTCACACAGCAGACATGTTACTGGACCCCTGGGTGGAGAGTCCCTCGCTCTCCTGGGCCTGCAACAATGCACATCCTGGGCGAGGTGCTAGGTCTCCTCCCCCAGCATGGGCAGGGGGAAGCTTCAAAGGCATGCCGCCTTTGTGAGCTTCTCCAGGCCACTTGCTGTACTCAGCAACTGGCCCCCACCGGTTCGGACCCCCACTCTGGCGGGAAGACTGGCAGGAAACCCTACGTGAGGCAAGGGGGTGTGCCAGCCTGTGCCAACTCCATCCCTCAGGGGGGAGAGGCGAGGTGAAGCACAACTCCGGGCTCCGGCCAACTTGAGGATAGGGCACCCTGCCAAATCAGAGATAGGCTCCTGCCCCCCTCCCACAGGAGAGGAGCAGGATAGGGGGTGTACTCACCCCATGACAGGGACCAATAGGTCCCTGCCCTTCACCTACCCATAATGCCCCTAAATTTAGTATTTAGGGGCACCCAGACCAAGAAGACTACTTGCTGTGCATCTGCTAACAAGACGACGACACCAACTGACTGAGGGTACCAGCCCTACAGGCCTGTTGATCCTTGAAACTGCTCATGCTAAATCCCGGCATCTCCTGCGGACAGCAACCTCGAGAACCCCGAATGAACTGCCTGCCTTAACCCTCTTAGAGACTGGGGCTCCCATGAGCAGTGGTTCTGATCAAACAGCAATATCCCTGGTGCCAGCCAGGAACCTCGAATCCAGCACACTCTGCAACCGCTGAGCCCAGCCTGTGCCTGAGTGAACAAAGACCCTGAGGACGTCCCCCTGGCGATTCTGACCTGGAATTCAGTGCCCAAGGACCCTCCTCAACAACTCCTGCAGCCTCAGAACAAGGGACCCCTCCAACCGCGACCAGCAGAGAGCAAGATTTTCCGACGTCAAGACACCCCTGCACCCGGCGCCCTCCGGTCCCCTGTGCCCAACTCCGGGGTGCCTACCTATCCTCCACGATCCCAACTTACCCCCTCGAAGTGTTTGTTGCTGCTGAAGATCCTCCGTCCCCGCGCCTGCAGCCTTTGTCCACTTTCCAAGATCTCCATTGAATAACATTGAGCGCCCGACGGCTCAAAAGCCCCTGTACTCAGCCGCTCGAGTGCCCTGGCAGTGCAACCTTTGTCCTCATCTACTTCCCCCATTTACCCTGAGCAAGTGACCAGGAGCCCAGCTCCCACAGCCGCATGGCCTGCTTGCCAGCAGCCACCAACCGAAGGCCCCCTGCCTCTCATTGGGCCTAACTATCTCTGCACCCGGCTGCCCCTGTGCGGCTGAGGGTGTGCCAACTGTACCTCCCTGACCCTGGGAGACCCCTGGGTCTATCCCCAGAATCTTAACTCTGCCAGTCGAGTACTTACCCAAAAGCGGATAATTCACTTTCCTTCCATAGGATAGCATTGACTGGTTTCACTTGAAAATTCTTTTAAGTGTGGAGTTCTGGAACTTCTTTTAGCCCAACATTGACACTGAAAAGTAATTGTAACCGTACTTAACAGTAACTTGAATTTTCTTCCATAGGAACCCATTGTCTGGTTTTCAACAGAAAAGTTTGTCTATTTTCAGAAACTACAAATATTCCTTCAAAATCTCCTGTTTGACTTTAAACGCATTCTTTCAACTGATTACAGGAGATGCGCTAGTGCTGGATCCAGGATCCAACACGGAGTAAGAAAAGGTAATCAGAACACTACTTACCTGCTAAGCGAATTTCCTCCCATAGAATAACATTGGTCATTCTATGTGACAAAGAATATCAACTTTTAAAATACAATATTATTCCTTGAAAATCACTACTGTAACCAAAACACTTTTACTTAACTGTTTACAGGACATGTCCCAGGACTGAATCTAGGATCCAGTCCTGTGGTTAGAAAAGTAATCTACAAAGTAACTAATTGCATTTAAATAGAAATTCCCATTGAGCTCAATGTTGCATTGTGTTTGAAATTGTGTTGCCTATTGCAACAAACTAACTATTGTAATCAAAGTCTATTGCGTATTTGAAAAGTACTTAACTAAAGTAACTCATTCTGAGAAAGTATATTTTGATACCTTTTTTGGTTCTAAAATAAAACTATATCTTTTGCTACAAAACAATTGGCCTAGAGTTCAGTTCTTGAGTGTGTGAGACCATTTGCTGAGTGTGTACAACAAATGCTATACACTGTCCTTTGATACTGCCTTACTGCTCGACCAAGCTACCACTTCAGGGAGTCCATTTCTCCGGACGTCGCCTTCCTAACAGAAACATGGATGAACGCCTCATCAGCTCCAGACATCACCATAGCCATCCCGGACGGCTACAAGATCATCCGAAAAGACCGCACCATCCAAACAGGAGGAGGCATCGCCATCGTCCATAAGAACTCCATCCGCGTCTCAACCAGCTCAGACAACAACCTCGCTATCGCCGAACATCTTCACTTCCAGATCCACACCGACCCCAAGACCACACTCAGAGGCACCCAACTCTACAGGCCACCAGGACCCCGTACACAATTCAGTGAAGACATCACTGGCTTCATCACCCCACACGCCCTCCCCTCCAAGGACTACATTCTACTGGGAGACCTCAATTTCCACCTGGAAAAGAGCAACGACAGGAACACCACCACCCTTCTGGACAATCTCGCCAACCTCGGACTTAAACAACTTGTAAACACCCCCACCCACTACGCAGGACACACACTCGACCCTATCTTCAACTCCAGCAAGCACATCTCCTTCAATCACACCACAGCTCCCCATTGGACGGACCACAGCTGCGTTCACTTTAACTACAAAAAGACCACAATCCACAACCACCCCCAACCAACTCTGCGAAGAAACGAACAAAATCACCATTGACCAGTTCTCCACATCGCTTCTTCAAAACCCCCCTGCCTATTCGTCGAACCCTAACCAAGCAGCAATCAACCTCACACAATAGCTAACCCACAGCGCCGACAACCTAGCACCCTTGAAAAAAAGTCAAATCAAGCTAGGCAGCAAAAACGCCCCCTGGTTCAACGATGACCTTAAGAAATCCAAGAAAGTCTGCCGTTCCCTTGAGAAAGCCTGGAAAAAAGACCCAAACACTAGCACCAAGGACGCCTTCAATAACGCCACCCGTAAACACCACCAACTTGTCCGGTCAGCCAAGAAATCCGCATTCAAAGACCGACTAGACAGCAACGCCCACAACAGCAAGGAACTATTCAACATCGTCAAAGAGTGTACCAACCCAATTGCCAACTCCAACGACATCACTCCCTCTCAAATCCTTTGCGACTCCCTAGCTTCATTCTTCCACGACAAAATCGCCGACCTCCATAACTGCTTCGACAACCAACCCGGAGACCAACCCACCCAACCTACCCCCGAACCCAAACCCCCCTCGAACATCCTTTATGACTGGAACCCAATCTGCACTGAGGACACCATTTGCCTGATGAACTCCATCCACTCAGGATCCCCCACAGACATGTCCCCACCACATCTTCAACAAAGCAGACTCCATCATCGCACCCCACCTCAGAGACGTCATCAACTGCTCCCTCAACTCCGCCACCTTCCCGGAAAGCTGGAAACACGCCGAACTCAGCCCCCTTCTGAAAAAACCCACAGCAGACCCCACCGAACTCAAAAACTACCGCCCCATCTTGCTC
The DNA here is from genome assembly GCF_964263255.1 of Lissotriton vulgaris. Taxonomy (NCBI): domain Eukaryota; kingdom Metazoa; phylum Chordata; class Amphibia; order Caudata; family Salamandridae; genus Lissotriton; species Lissotriton vulgaris. The sequence goes on from NW_028249925.1 coordinate 21,535, forward strand.
CTACCATTCCCAGCCAAAGTCATTGAGAAAGCCGTCAACAACCAGCTTGCCGCCTTCCTCGAAACCAACAAATCCCTCGACTCGTCACAGTCCGGCTTCCGAGCCAAACACAGCACCGAAACCGCCCTCATCGCAGCAACAGACGACATTCGAACACTACTGGACAACGGAGACAGTCGCCCTCATCCTCCTTGACCTCTCCGCAGCCTTCGACACAGTCTGTCATAGCACCCTTATACAACGCCTCAACAACATCGGAATCCAAGGAAAAGCACTGGACTGGATCACCTCGTTCCTTGCCGAAGAACTCCGAGAGTCCGCCTCCCACCGTTTAAGTCAGAGGCCACCGAAGTCATCTGCGGCGTGCCACAAGGATCATCACTCAGTCCTACCCTCTTCAACGTATACATGAGCCCCCTCGCGGCCATCGCACGCCAACACAACCTCAACATCATCTCCTACGCTGATGACACTCAACTGATCCTCTCACTCACCAAAGACCCTACCACCGCCAAAACTAACCTACATGAAGGGATGCAAGAAGTAGCCGAATGGATGAAGCACAGCCGTCTAAAACTGAACTCGGACAAGACAGAAGTCCTCATCTTAGGTACTTCCCCTTCCGCCTGGGACGACTCTTGGTGGCCAGCGGCCCTAGGAAAAGCACCCATCCCAACGGACCTCGCACGGAACCTGGGCGCCATCCTGGACTCCTCACTCTCGATGACCAGACAAGTCAACGCCGTTTCATCATCATGCTTCAACATTCTTCGCATGCTCAAAAAACATTTCACTGGATCCCCACCGAAACTAGAAAAACGGTCACCCACGCACTGGTTACAAGCCGCCTGGACTACGGAAACACCCTGTACGTCGGTACCACCGCAAAACTTCAGAAAAAACTCCAACGCATCCAAAACTCTTCAGCCAGACTCATACTAGACATTCCGCACAAAGACCACATTTCCGGTTCCCTGAAAGACCTCCACTGGCTCCCCGTCAATAAGAGGATAACGTTCCGCCTCCTCACCCACTCACACAAAGCCCTATACGAACTTGGACCCGAAAGCCTCAACACGCGACTATCCTTCTACACCCCCTCCCGCCAGCTACGTTCTTCCAACCAAGCCCTCGCTGCTGTTCCACGCATCAACAAAACCACCATGGGGGGGGGGGGGGAGATCCTTCTCCTTAGCGGCTAAAACCTGGAACTCCATTCCCATTCATCTCCGCCTTACCCAAAACCACCTAGCCTTCAGAAAACAGCTTAAAACCTGGATATTCGACAAGTAATTCTCCACCCTTCCTCTAGCGCCTTGAGACCCTCTGGGTATGTAGTGCGCTATATAAGTCACTTGACTTGACTATCTAACTTTAGCCTCAGCCAAACCTCTGGGGACTGTGGACTATGTGCACATGGTACCTTACTTTGGTCCATTATATACAGAGCCACTTTCTTACAACAGCACAACAACATTAAGAAATCGACACAATACTCAAGAAATCTGACAGCAATTTATAAAAATAGACTATTCTTATAAGGATTTAGACACCAGAACAAAAAAGAGCCTCCAGAGGGGGTTCCAGAGATCTAGATTTTACAAGAAACAATAAATCAACATCACTCACAGAAAACAAGCCGTGGCAAAGTCGGCAAAGTAGACACAGAAATATTTTCAAGGAAAATGTAGGTAAATGTCAATGTGGTCATTTACAGGTACTTGGGGTGACAGACTCCGGCAAGGAGCTAGTAAATGTAAATTGATACTTGTATAGCGCACTACTCAACCGCAAGGGTCTCAAGGCGCTTGCACGAATACCGCTGTGGAACCCATCCTGGCTTTCCCTGTGAGGCGTCCACTCCTGGGCACCCCCAAGGTGGAGGCCAGGCATCCTTAGCGTTGTGGGGGCCGTTGTGGAGATTAGGCAAGCTATTGCCCAGAGTTGCAGAGTGGGACTCCATGATTGGAATAGGTACCGAGGCGAGAATTATCAGGTCCGTGGAATTTTGAGCCCAAGACCCGCCGAGGCGGGGAATTGAACCCTGGTCCCGGGCTAGACCTCTGCATCAGGGTCTGCCGCTCTAACCATTGAGCCACACTTCTCCACTCTAGTCAGGTGACCCAGCTCGATCTTCAAGAACAGTTACCTTCACAGAAGAAACAGTCCTTCAGTTGCAGGCACTTATCCACATTGCAGTGGACACCTATGGAGTGGCCCTGATACAAGAGATGAAGGATGCTGAAGATGCTCCAAGGATGCTGTGGATGCAATGGCAGTCCCTCTCTTAGCTAGCTGCCGTGTGCAGTCTTAGTCGGTGCAGCCTCTCTTCGCTGGCTCCTCGGTGCAACAGTGCAGTCCTTACAAGTCAGTTGAGATCGGAGGTCTGGGTGCCAGGGATTCCCTCTTTAGGCTTGTAAAGTGCCCTCAAGGCAGAATGCACTTAGTAGCCAATTGGCTACCAGGTTCCTTCCCACCTGGAGACCACTTCCTGTGGAGTGTAGCATCTGACTATCCTAGGATGCACCATTCTGCCTACTTCTAGGATGGAGAGCCTCCTCTCTAGGTGTTCAGAACCCCCTAGCCCATCCCTGGGGTGTAGATACCTCAGGGCAACCCTCCCTATGGGAAACCATTTTGGCAACTAGTTTCCCCTCTCTGCCTCCCATGCCAGCCCGTCTAACTCAACAATGGGGTAGCACTCCCCCTTGTGTTACACATCTGCCCTTCAAAGGTGGCTTCACCTTTGAAGCCTGCCTTTTGGGAGCAACACCCAAGTGGCTTCCTGCACTCAGTCAATGTTCTCCTTCCCGCGAATCACTGGCACATTTCTTCAGGAGGAATGAGATCTGTCTAGTGGACCAGGCTCCATGTGTGCCCAGGAAAGTAGAAGCTCAAACGACCCGCTAAGGAGAGATTCTGCCAAAAGAGAAAAACCGGAACTCTAAAGAAACGAGACCCCGAGCGTGATGTCTACGAGACACAAAATTTAAGACAATCACAGTCTGTGCAATCGAAGAACCAAAATACTACGCTTCAATACACGACGTAAGCCACATATGGCACCCCATGTCCTACACGAATATACCCCCGCACTGATGAAGACCTTCGAAAGAATATTTCCTTCTGGTCCCATATACTGAAGGTCGAAACGAGTTGGCCCCCACACAAGAGAGGTTCTGAGCAACCGATAGAACTCTATTTGCACCATATCAGGCTAACTTGAGCAGAATGTTTTGAAGTTCTTGCTTAGAGTTGGTTAAATAACTCTGACCCCTCTAGGACCTCTTGATTTTGAGAATATGGAGGACAAAAAACAAATATAGTCACACTATTGCATGTAAAGAAGTAGGACTGCTTCAAGTTCCAAAGCACATTTCTTTGATTGTTACTTGTTTTTCACTAATCTTATAAATGTATGGTTTGTAAAAAGTATTTATGTCACTTGTTCTTGTGATTAGTGGTGCTGAGAGTTGCTACTGTACAAGAAACTCAGGAGTATGTTTTAATGTATAATGTGGTAGTAACGTCTTCCTTGATAAAGTTTAAAGTATGAAAACATAAGTAAATAACCCAGGGTCAATTAAGAAGACCACTGAGGCACACAAATATCTGCATGGATTGTGTCAGAGGCATTTTTTCTTTTGCAGCTCTATCTACAGCTGCACACTGCAACAAGTTAGATACGTTTTGACGAGATACAAGTCGATACAAGTCAGGCTTAATGTAATGAGTTATTGGATACCTTTGCGTGCACCCTTTGGTTGCACTGTTCAGGAGTTAGCACAGCTGAGGGTCAGCACTTAACCCTGTACTCGCATTTGGGGGACCAAGTTTTTCCATAGTACAATCTGTAGTTCTGTGTGTTTTATTTCCAGGATATGTAAAGTAAATGCCTTGCCTGTGCCCTATGTTGCGTCCTGCCTTTAGGACTCAATAGGCCTGGTGGAGGAGGGCCTTATACACATGTACAGGGGAGTGCTGGTTTTGCCATTGCTTTCAGTGGCAAAGTCGGGCTAGCAGTGCATGACTGCTCTACCAGTCTGCAGTAGCGTGCTGGGGGGAGGGGGATGGGGAGAGACTTCTCTTTACTTGGGGGACCACCAGGATGGCACAATTATGGCTTCAAGCCCCGGGGTACACCTCTAACTTGTATACCCTGAGAACTGTGGTACCATTTACTAGTAACTTGCAGGTTAGGAAGCCATTTCCAACTGGGTATAGCCAATTCGACATACACTTTTAGAGTCCGGGCACTGGCACGGAGGTCTGGTTAGCAGGCCTCAGTGCACTCCGATTCAAACACCAGCAGTATCGGTCGAAAAACCTGGCCGGTAATCATACAAACCGACGATTTTCCTTACAATCCCAAATTAAGGAAGCATTGGAAAGATGATCATATCGTAATCCTACAAGAGACAAGATCCCAATTGACAATCTCTCTAATTTGGTTTGTAGAGTTCAACAATCCAGCCTTCAAAGTCAGAAAGAAAGAATGCCCAAGGGGACGACTAGCCGTTTACATAATCTCTGATCGAAATGTGGAATGTACTTACTTACAGTTCAAGGAACGGTGACTGCTAGTAGTTAACTTCAAAAGTCAAAGGAGTTTTAATTCTCCCTGATAATTGCCAGCGTCTATACATCAATACAGAGACGAGCAAGGCCACTTTAATGACTTATTATGGAATTAAAGCAAGATTACAGGTAATATTATGTTAACATGAAATTTTAATATTAACTTGTTTCTTAAATTCTGTTGACAAGCAAATATTTGCACAAGATCTTACCTGGAACATACCCGCACGGGCTGCTCTGGACAAGAGCAGATTTGATAAAGTATAATAACACAGCCAGGATTAAGAATACTCAATGGAGTCTATAACATGGAATCATAGGAGCTAAGAAGAAGTTGTACTTATCTGTCCAAGACTGGAACGGACTTTTATTTAAGCCACATCCATTATTGACTATACAATTATCAATCAATCAATCATAGGCATTTATACCGCGCACTACTCACCCGGAGGGTCTCAAGGCGCTTGGGGGGGGGGTCCGCACTGCTCGAACAGCCAGGTCTTGAGCTTCTGCCTGAAGGAGAGGTGGTCTTGGGTCAGGCGTAGGTCGGGAGGGAGGGAGGGAGTTCCAAGTCTTGGCGGCCAGGTGGGAGAAAGACCTTCCTCCTGTTGTCGCTCTGCGGATGCGGGGGACGGCGGCGAGGGCGTGACTGGTCGAGCGGAGATGGCGTTTGGGAGCGTAGAAGTTGAGGAGGCTGTTGAGGTAAGTCGGGCCTTGGTTGTGTAGGGCTTTGTGTGCGTGGGTGAGGAGCCGGAAGGTGATTCTTTTGTTGATCGGGAGCCAGTGCAGGTCTCAGGTGTCTGGAGATGTGGCTTCGTCTGGGGACGTCGAGGATGAGTCTCGCCGAGGCGTTCTGGATACGCTGGAGTCTCTTCTGGAGCTTGGCGGTGGTTCCGGCGTAGAGGGCCTTGCTGTAGTCCAGACGGCTGGTGACGAGGGCCTGGGTGACCGGCCTCCTGGTCTCGGTGGGGATCCACCGGAAGATCTTACGTAGCATGCGCAGGATGTTGAAACAGGACGAGGAGACGTCGTTGACTTGTCTGGTCATGGAGAGGGAGGAGTCCAGGATGAAGCCCAGGTTGCGTGCGTGGTCCGTCGGTTGCGTTGCCCAGGGCGGGGGCCACCAGGAGTCGTCCCAGGCGGAGGGTGAGGAGCCCAGGATGAGGACTTCCGTCTTGTCTGTGTTCAGTTTCAGGCGGCTGGTCGTCATCCACTCGGCCACGTCTTTCATCCCTTCGTGTAGGTTGGCTCTGGCGGTGGCGGGGTCGTTGGTCAGGGAGAGGATCAGCTGGGTGTCATCGGCGTAGGAGATGATGTTTAGGTTGTGTTGGCGTGCGATGGCCGCAAGGGGGCTCATGTAGACATTGAAGAGGGTGGGGCTGAGCGAGGAGCCCTGAGGGACGCCGCAGATGACTTCCGTGGCTTCTGATCTGAACGGGGGGAGGCGGACTCTGGGTGTCCTTCCGGCGAGGAAGGAGATGATCCATTCCAGTGCCTTCTCCTTGATTCCGACGTTGCTGAGGCGCTGCACTAGGGTGCGGTGGCAGACAGTGTCGAATGCCGCGGAGAGGTCCAGGAGGATGAGGGCCGCTGTTTCTCCGTTGTCCAGCAGGGTTCGGATGTCGTCAGTGGCAGCGATGAGGGCGGTCTCGGTGCTGTGGTTGGCCCGGAAGCCTGACTGAGATGGGTCGAGGGATCCAGTCGTCTCGAGGAAGGCTGCCAGTTGCTTGTTGACGGTCTTCTCGATGACTTTGGCTGGAAACGGGAGGAGCGAGATGGGGCGGTAGTTCTTGAGTTCGGTGGGGTCCGCCGTTGGTTTCTTTTGTAGAGCGCTGAGTTCGGCGTGCTTCCAGCTCTCAGGGAAGGTGGCGGTGTCGAAGGAGGTGTTGATTATGTCCCGCAGGTGGGGTGCGATGACAGCGTCGGCCTTGTTGAAGACGTGGTGAGGGCAGGGGTCGGTTGGAGATCCGGAGTGGATGGAGTTCATCGTGCTGATGGTGTCTTCGAGGTTGATCGGTGTCCAGGCGTTGAGGGTGGTGGTGGGGGGGCGTTGGTGTGGTCGTGGGGAGCGTTGTTTGTGTGCTGAAGCTGTTGTGTATGTCAGCGATCTTGTTGTGGAAGTAGGAGGCGAGGGAGTTGCAGAGGTCTTGCGATGGGGTGATGTCGTTGGTTCCGGCGTTGGGGTTGGAGAGCTCTCTCACGATGTTGAAGAGTTCCTTGCTGTTGTGTGCGTTGTTGTCCAGCCGGTCCTTGAATGCTGTTTTCTTGGTGGCGTGGATCAGTTGGTGGTGCTTTCGGGTGGCGAGCTTGAGGGTAATTATAACCTACTAGTCACTTTCACGCTGCCAAACGACCAGAAAGAGCTCATCCTGAGAGTTAAATACTGCACTACCTTTGTTTGTAATGTCCAACTGCCCAGCATCATTTGCATACAGAATCATAAGAGACTGAAATTGAATATTATATGCATGATGTGGCACTGTAAGGAACTGCTAACACATTGAGAAAATAATGCCCAGAAATTAAAAATCCTTACCCAATCATAGAAAGGCAAGCAAAGAGGCAGCAATTACGTTTTTGGGCCAGTAAAGACAAAAGTTCAAACATCTTTAGGCCAATAGTAAATCAGATTGAGAGATGAACTAGGACTGCAAATAATGTGAATATACCAGAGTCAACGTGGGCAGATTCCATAAGGGCCCAATATACAGCAAAGAAGGACAGACGAAGATTCTGGATATCTTTGGGAAATAGACCGCATCGACTGCTAGTTAGTGACAGCATCGACTGCTAGTTAGTGACAGCAGAATGTAGTCTCCTATTCAAACCAAATAGGCTACATAAAGCAAAACCTTAATCAGCACTGGCAAACGGATTGTCCCAAATCTCCAATATCAAAGTCTTAAAGATGGCACACCAGGCCCAAATGGACAACATTAAGCACAGTGTTTAGTTTTGGTCAGGGAAAGTGGCCTGGTTGTACAATTATGTATTAACGAATGAGGTGATCCAGGTTCTTGAAGAGGGGCAATTTTGCAAATAATCTACAAAGGGGGAAGACAGGACTTCCTCAGCAAACTATTGCACGATTACACTTCTAGGTAATGATGGTAAATATAACGCCTCGCTTCTATAAAAAGATTTAAATTAGGCTTGATCATCTCAGATTAGTCATATGAATCAAACTAGTTTTTTTATTAAAAGCACGGGCACAATTAACTTTCACTGTAATTTATTATTGACAAAGCCATGAGAAGAAAAAGAAAACAAGTTACTTACCTGAAACTGTATTTTTCCAGTATTAGAAGCTTTCATAGATTCACATGCCTGAATCATTCCCTGTCGAGATGGGAGTCCATCCCGGACGGATTCAAGATCCAGCGGAAAGACTGCCCCAACCACTGGGGAGGGGGGTCTCGTCATCATTCCCAAGAACTCCCTTCACCTCACCACCTCCAGCAAAACCTTCCCCTCCACCGAACTAACACCAACTAACTGCAGCCATCACTTACCTCCTCGCTCCCCATGCCATCGACTCGATGAAATACATACTAAGCGGGGACCTGAACTTCCACCTCGCCAACCCTTGCGACCCCCAACTCCCCCACTCTCTGCGACAACCTCGCCAACATCAGACTCAAACAACTCGTTACCACACCGACCCACAGGGCAGAACACACCCTCAACCCCATCTTCGTAGGAGGACACAGCGTCCACTTCAGCCACTCACGCAACCTCCTTGGACCAACCACCACTGCGTACACTTCCTCGTCGACAAAGCCAAGGCACCCAAACCAGCCCCACGCCCACCTCGAAGGAACTGGAGTAAAGTCACAGATGAGCAACTCAACTCCACCATCATCCGAGACAACCACACAACGGTACCCGCCACCAACCTCGCAGCCAGGGAGTTCCACACTTGGATCGCCAACTGAGCGGACAAGCTTGACCCGCTACGCAACCCCGACTAACAGCGCCCCAGGAAAGCTGCCTGGTTCACCACCGATCTCCAAGAAGCCAGATGGACCGGCAGACGACTGGAGAAGAACTGGAGAAGAACTGGAGAAACTGTAGGACACCCGGAAACTACACCACCAACAAGGACACTATGACTAACTACCACCAACAAATCAGAACTACCAAAAGGACATTCATTCACACCAAAATCCTCGCCATCTCTAGCAACTACAAGGAACTCTTCTGTCATCCAGGAATTCACTAATCCCCGCAGCGAAGCCACCAACACCCACTCCCAGTACCTTTGACAAGCTTCGATGCTACTTCAACCTGAAGATCAAAAACCTCTGCAATATACAGTCTTTGTAATATATAATCTCTTTTTAGCACAAGTAGCACATGCTTTAAAGAGGGCCTTCTTTTCCTTATCTGACATCCTGAAGAAGTTTAAGAAAAACCTGGTGAAAAGGTAGTAGAATTAAAGTTGTAGGAAAAAACTGAGCAGAGCTCAATGGAGACTCCCTTGCACAACATGCGGTAGAAAACCCGAGATTCTGAGCTTCTTGCAGGAGGGTTCTAAGGGGTGAGGCTAATCTGATTGATTGTTCCTTTTTTGGGTCTCTTTTACAAAAAGAGGTGGATAGGTTGCAAAACAAGAACGGACCTAGGCCTAGGCTCTGTTTTTGTAATGGTTTCTATTGCTGTTTTATGTATACCGGGGACTCCCATTCCAACGACGGGGAATGATACAAGCATGGGAATATATGAAAGTTCCAATACTGGAGTAACATAGTCAACCATACGCACGACTCCGCAGACAGCCCTCCCTCCAGCCACGCCAGCCAGCCCACCATCTCCACCTGGACCCCAATCACAGCTGAAGAGACGGCCTCAACCATGAAAAACATCCACTCAGGGGCCCCCACCAACCCTGCCCACCTACCACAGAGCCGACATTGTGCCCGAACTCCAACGCACCATTAACACAACCTTCGAAACCGGCACCTTCCCAGACGACTGGAAACTTGCAGAAGTCAGGCCCCTGGTCAAGAAGCCATTAGCAGACCCCACAGACCTCAAGAACAACCGCTCCATCTCGCTTCTCCCCTTTGCTGATAAAGTCAGAGAAAACGATCAACGCGGAACTGACTAGATTAATCAAAAAAGACAAAGTCCTCAACCTGTCTCAATCCCGATTCTGAAGCAACCACAGGACAGAGACCGACTTACTCTCTGCCACAGACATCCACGCCCTCCTCAACCAAGGCCACACTGCAGCCTTTATCCTACTCGACCTATCAGCAGCATTCAACACAGTCTCCCATTGCTCACTCGTGGCCAGACTACACAACACCGGCATACAAAGAACCGCCCTTGACTGGATCCGATCAATCCTCACGGGCAGAAGCCAAAGGATCAGACTGCTGCTCTTCCTCTCTGACCCCCCGGAAATCACCTGCCGGGTCCCACAAGGATCACTCAGCCCGACCCTCTTTAATGTCTACATGGCCCCCCTCACCGCCACCGTCCGACAACACGGACTCAGCATGGTATCCTGCGCCAACGACACTCAGCTCATCCTCTCCCTCACCCCGGACCCCACCACTGCCAGACTCAACTTCCAGAAAGGAATGCAGGACTTTGCGGCCTGGAAGACCAACAGCTGTCTGAAGCTGAACTCTGAGAAAATAGAAGGCCTCGTCCTCGGAACCACCCCTTCAGCACGGGACGACACCTGGTGGCCCACCACCCTCGGCAGCCCACTGACCCCCCGGGTCACGCCAGAAACCTTGGTATCTTACTCGACTCATCCCTCTCCTAGACTCATCCCTCCATAAAACTGACAGATCAACGCTGTAGCCTCCAGTTGCTTCAACACCCTCCGCAAGACATTGAAATGGATCTTCCCCCGAAGTTTGTTATCATTAATGTAGCAGGAATGCATTTAACAATCCATCTTGCAATACAAGATTTAGAAATGGGATTGCCTTTGTGAGGTACAGTTATGCGAAAATATTTTGTGCTTTCAATGTAGTGCAATAGAACTCTGACATCAAGAACATGAAGAGCTTGTTCAGTTATCGAATCAGGTTGAGGAAAGAACACGGGCAACTCAACGAATTGGCGGATATGGAAAGCAGAAACTTCTTTGGGAAGAAGCTTTGGGTTGGTGCGAACTACTCTGTCTATGAAGTTCAAAGAAGAATTCTTTTAAGGTTAAGCTCACCAAATCTCCTTAATGAAGCGATAGCAAAGAGGAAGGCGACTTTCCATGAAAGAAATTGTAGCGGACAGTTGTGTAATGGCTCAAAAAGTGGACCCATCTAAGCACAATGTTCAGATTCCAAACTGGTGCTGGAGGTACGCGGGGTGGTATTATTTTCTTAAGGCCCTCCATAAACACTTTAATTACTGCAACCTTGAATAGAGATAGATGTTTGTATTGCAAATATGCAGCTATTGCTGCAAGATGCAAACAAATGGAAGCGTAGGCTAAACCAGCACACTATAAACACAGAAGATAAAATGATATTTTGAGTAGATTCATTTAGAGGACACATTGTTATTATTCCAATACAGAGCAAATAGTTTTTATTTAGCTGCATACCATGCTCTGGTAGTAGGCTTTCTTGCTTCTTTAAGAATGGTCATGCATTCTGGTGGCAAGTTAAGATATCCAAACGATGACTTCAGGGGCCAAAAATCGCTAGATTGAACTCCTTGGGATTTGGATATCTGACTTCTCCATGGTTCAGCGTGAGTTGATTGGAATTGAGAGGCAGCATTCGATGTGGAACTACTGACAGTTCTAAAAGTGTTGTGAACCACGGTTGATGAGCCCAAGTGGGAGCCACTAGAATAAATGTGAGGATGTTTGCCTGAGCTTCCGAACCAGAACTAGGAGAGGGAGAAGCGGAAAAGCATAGGCCAATATCAAGGACCAATTCATCCACAGGGCATTGCCTTTGGATAGAGGGTATGGGAAACTGAAGGTGAAGTTTAGGCATTTTGAGTTTTCCACTGTGGCAAACAGATCTATTTGTAAGAATCCCCATTGTTGAAAGTATGGAAGGAGAAGTTGGGGATAAAGTTCCCACTTGTGTATTTGTTGCTGCATTGTGCTGAGATCGGCAATTGGAGTGTCCACTCCGGGGAGGTGCTCGGCCAGAAGATGAACTTTGTGATTAATTGCCCAACGCCAAATGGTCCGAGAGAGGCGCGACAGTTGCAGAGAATGCGTCTCTTCCATCCACCCCACTTCTTCCAGTTTTTGTATTTAGTACATTGCTATCATGTCGGTGCGGACTAAGACAACTTTCTCTATGAGGTGAGACTGAAAAGCTTTCAGTCCTAGATACACAGCTAGAAGCTCTAGATAATTGATGCGCAGAGCTTTGTACTTGAATTACCAAGTTGTAAAGATGGGCACCCCAAAGGGATGTGTCTGCTGTGGAACAGGTACAATGAAAGGCCGCCCTTTTGAGGAGTATGGTGTGGTACACCACTGCAGAGAACAATAGGTAGCGTGGCTGTCTACCAACACTAGACCTAATAATTGAACCAAAGACTGATTCCACTGACGTGCTAAGCACTCCTGTAGAGGATGTATATGCAATCTTGCATGAGGCACTACCATGATGCATGATATCATCCCTAGCAGTTGCATGAAAGTTCTGGCTTCTAAGTATTGATTGGTCTGAAACTGTAGTAGCAGAGTTTGAATATTTCAAATTCTGGCTGCATTGGGAGAGGCCAGAGCTGTGCAAGTGTTTAAGTCGCTCCCAGATAAGACTGCATTTGTGACGGCTGATGAGACTTTTGATCATTGACTGTGAAACCCAATTGGTAGAGTAGGTCTAATGTTGTCTGAGTGTGGTGTAGACCCTTTTGGTGTGTGATTGCTAAGATGAGCCACTCGTCCAGACATAGGTAGACCTGAATTTGTTGTCTTCCGAGATGTGCCGCCACTATCGCCAGACATTTAGTGAACACTCTCGGAGCAGTGGTTACTCCGAATGGGAGAACCTTGAATTGATAGTGGTTTCCTGTTATCACAAATCTGAGATATTTACGATGAGCTGCGTGAACCGGAATATGAAAGTATGCGCTCAAGTCTAGTGTGGACATAAAATCGCCTTGCTGTAGCAGTGGCAGGACCTGTTGAAGCGTGACCATGTGGAAATGTTCTGAAAGTATGTACAGATTTAATGTCCTTAGATATAAAATTGGTGTTAAGGAGCTGTTCTTCTTGGGGATTAGAAAAATATGGAGTACACCCTGACCCTTTGTACTGTAATGGAACCAGTTCTATTGCTTTTTTGTTAAAAGAGCTTGTACTTCTTGTTTGAGAAACTGCAGGTTTTCCAACGAGAGTTTGAGTGCGAGAGGTGGAATGTTGGGAGGATTGCTGGTGAGCTCCAGGCAATAACCATGTTGGATGTCCAGCACCCATTTGTCTGATGTTATGGATTGCCAAATAGGGAGAAATTGTTGATGTCTTCCACCAACAAGTGTTAGATGATGGGTGGAAGCATAGCCATTTCACTGCTTATTGGGAGATGGGGAGCTATGTGTTGACATGCCCATACCTCTAACCTTAAAATGATTTCCTCTGTACCCTCTGCTAAAGAAATCTCTACCGGAAGAGGGTTGCGTGTTGGACTTGTACGAAGTGTTAGTGTATGAGGATGTAGTTTTAGACCAAGGTCTATAGAATGAGCGACGAAAGGAGGCTCTGCTTGAAGGAGACAAGTGCTCCCATGGATTTCACCACATCTGTTTTTTTTTAATTCATTTTTTACTAAAGCCTCACCAACCCGGAGGTCCGAAAAGTTGTTTGGTTAAAAAGAGTGTGTAACAGACTGTTGTACTTCTGGTTTAAAACCTGAAATTCTAAGCCAAGCATGTCGACGTAAGAGAACGCTGGTGCTTACTTCATTTGCCGAATTTTCCTTCAGCATCAAGAGCACATCTTAGAGAAGAATTAAATATAGGTTTTCCTTCTTGGACTAGCTCTTGTGCCTTTTTCTTGTGTTCCTCTGGGAGGTATTAAAGTAAGCTTTCCATCCCATCTCAATGTACCCAGTCATACCCAGCTAGTAGGCCTTGCGTGTTGGTAATGTGCCAGTGGAGAGCGGCTTGAGCAGCCACTCTTACCAGGTGCATCAATGAATTTAAACTCTTTATCTGGGGGAGGTGCATCTTCAGAGGTCTGTGAGTTTGCTCTCTTTTGGGTGTTAGAAACTTTTAGTGAACATAAAGGGAGCTGTCCTTTAATAAAAACAGGATCAGAGGATGAAGGTTTGTATTTATCAACCCAAGGTTAAAATGTGTGCACGTACAAGGTCCTTAAAAATGTCATCTGCATGTCTCATCATGCCTTTTAACATAGGGAGACTGGCTAACTGTGTGAAGACCCAAGTGTCTCGAATAAAAAATCGTCATCCAAGGTCTCTTTATGCAGTGTAACCCTGTGATATGCTGCTGCTCTGGAAATTAGCTCTCAATAGGAAACATTATCATCTAGAGGTGAAGGTTTTGCAGTGTAAAGGTCTTGATCATTAGCTATAGGTTGATCAATATCATCCCACGGATCTGTAGGTAAAGGAATATGGTCAGTCATTATCATCGTCATCTCCTAATTCAGTCTGTGTGAGAGGAGATCCCAGTGGTGCTATGTGTAGTGGATCCGAGCCTGGCAATATTGGAAGAGGTGAAAATAGTGGAGGAGATGGAAAAGTAGGATGGATAGGACTTGTAGCAATGTCTTTCTTCTTAAGGAGGAGGGGGGGGGAGGGTGGGGGGGGGGGGGGTCTTGTATCCAGTGTCCTCTGAACTGAATTTCCTTTTGGAAGGAGTTTTGGCTAATATATGTCCAGTGTCCGGATTGATGTAAAGCCTTTTCAGCTTTGGATCCAATTTGTCTTTCGTAATGTCTAAAATTGGTTCCGGGGGGGGAAAGAGTCTGAAATATCTTCTCTGGATGAAGGCGCCAAACGTTTTGGTGCTGAACCAGACTTGTCATTGGAAGCGGAAGGTTTCGGGTCCAAAGACTATCTGTCTCGGCTCGATCCGGAGCCGGAAGGCTGGACTACTTGTATTGGTGCCGGGCAAGACGGGTCCAAACTGGGGTGGTGTGGTGAGCAAAAGAATGATGGATTTAACCCAGATCCTTGTGACTGCGGGAGAATGTTTGCATTGTCCAGCATTCTGTCCTCCATCAATTGTTTCTTGTACATATGTCGCCCTAAGTGAGAAGGGTATGCCCAGACGAGGGTCCTATGCTCACTACACCATTGGATTCAAGCTAGCCTGGCTGATGATAGGTGATGCCCTGAAACCAGTCCCAGGATGCTTGTTTCCGGTCCAGGGAGGACACGGAACAGGGTCAAGTCTGATTTGCATATGGCTGGGTCCAAACTGGGGTGGTGTAGCAAGGTGAGCAAAATAATGATGGATTTAATCCAGATCCTTGTGACTGGGGGTGAAGGTTTGCATTTTCCAGCATTCCATCCATCAATTGTTTCTTATGCATGGGCCAGAGGGCATGGCATCAGAAACAGTCTTGGTGCTGACCAATGCCCGGAGGCAGAGGTGGTGCCCGAAGCTTTGTTTAGTGGAAGATAGCTTCTGGAATGCAGGAGTTTTACTACTCACGACCACCTGCCCAGCTTGAATGTCTTCATACTCCAATTCGATTTTGGCCTAGAGATCGGATTCTGCGACCGAGAAGGCCTCCCTTTCTTCCACAGCTGTGTCTTCAAGTTCAGATTTTTCTCCAAATATATCCAGAGTATGTTGAGTCTTTTTCGATTGGACAACCAACAGGCCCTGCAATCTTCTTTCTTGTGCTCCTGTGTTGCAGACTTGGTGGATATAGGTGCAAGGGTATGGGGCATGGCACCAAGGACAGAATTGAAACGGGGTCTGATCCATCAGCAAATTATGTTTTCAATCATAGATGAGACTTTCCTGATCGAATGGATATGTAGAGAGGGAAACGCGTATGATAATACCGTTGAGGGTAAGTGGACTGCGCACCGAGGGGAACCCTAAGGACTGTTTCGAACCAGAGCGCAGCAATACACGTCCAAACCAGATAGTGGGAAAAACAATCTAACAATGGAGTCTATGCCCATGCGCACTATCACCGAAAGGAGGAGTCAACTTACCTCGTGACGAAGAAAGACTTCTTCGAAGAAAAACAACTTGCAAACATCCAGACCCAACACTAGATGGCAGGAGTTTGCAAAGCATGTGTATCTACAACACACATGCCTCAAACATACAACACACATATATATATTTACAAACATACATATTTGGCATAATTCCCCAGGAGAAAAAAGTAAAACCAAATTTTAAAAAAATTATACATTTTTAAAACCAGTCCACTCCTGCAACTTACCTTTTGTTGTGCTCTGTGGAGTTCCCACCAACTCGTATCTGGCGAAGCCCACCTCTTGTGACACCAAATAGGATGTGAACTGCTCTGGCTTAAACTGTATTCGATTGTAATTTTTATAGATTGCTTCCTGCATGGAGGATAAAAAATAAAAAAAATGTCGAAAGTTTAAATCTAGTACTGTGCTACTTTGCAAATGTAGATAACTTGTCTGCAAACTAAAGGATCAGCAGCATTTCAAAGTTTGTCTGTTTTTTATTCCGGATAAAGAATTGCATATTTTAAACAACAACAAAAAAGGTCAATCAAGGAAGAGACGGGGTGTCTAGAAAGAAAAATTCACTAAACTATATACTTTGAATTCGTTAAAACAGAAGCAGTTGAAAACAACTTGAAGGCTGAATATCTAACTTCAAGAGGGAGTCTAGAGGCGAACAGTCACAGAATGGTGGCGGCCACACCTGCCGTCTAGAGAAGGGACGCATCCACACTGTAGGAAAACCTACAATGTTTGTTCATACTAGGGACTCACAGGGTCTCCCCAAGGTATCCCAGGGGTGGGGGTCAGTTATCTGTAAAGTACACCCTTCTAAAATGAGTTTTTATATGCCTGGGTAAAGTGCAATTTTACATTAAACTCCCCACATTGTATTAAAGTGCTGATCAAATTTGATATTTTGCTGCTAGGAGCATTGGGTAAGGAGGATCTGCAATATTTCCGCCGATTCAGAACCCCTAAAGTCTCCCTTAGTTGGACAGGGGGTGTGAGTCCTGTAGAACTTAGGGAAATACTTATAAAATATGTTTTTATAAGCCCTAGTGCTAGAAAACTGGCCCAAGTCATTTTCCCCATTGCAAACCCCATGGCCCATAGGTTAAGATGGTAGGAAGTTATTGATTAAGAAATATTGATAGGAGAGGACTAGCCGGACCATTCAAAGACTTCCCAGAATGGTAGTAGTAAATCCAACATTATATTGTTGAATCTCTCCTAAAGTGTACATACAAGAAGTTATAAGACTTTCTTGTTTGTAAGTCCAAATTCAGCCTTCCAGTAGTCTGTCCTGATTGGTCAGAGTTAAGTGGATTAGCCAGGCTGCTTTGAAGAGATGATAAGGTACCCCTAGGGTTAACAACTCTGCTGGGAGGGCAGTGTGCTGATCTATAGGAATGCCAGGCCAGGGGTGGAGTCTTAACCCATACTTTTCAAAGGCAGAGGGGAGGCCTGGGTTTCAGTTTCACCCTTACACTCTTGACCCAGAGTCAGGGCTAGGCTTAACCCCTTGGCTGCTGGGGTTATTCCCCCGCTGTGCTGGGGGGCACGCAGAGCGCCCCGGTGCTCATGACGAGCTCACCTCGTCATGACCACGCCCGTTTAATGGAACGCTCAGCACAGCAGGGGAATTACCCCAGCGTGCGAGCGTTCCAACGGGCATGACGAGCTCAGCTCGTCATGAACACACGAGAACCGGGGCTCATGAAGAGCTGAGCTCGTCATGAGCATGGGAGGGGTTAAGGAAGCATGGGAGGGGTTAACCCCTTGCATGCTCATGACGAGCTGAGCTCGTCATGGCCTTTAGAACGCTTGCACGCTGGGATAATTCCCCTGCTGTGCTGAACGTTAAGAAACGGGTGTGGCCGTGACGAGCTCAGCTCGTCATGAGCACAGGAGCACTGTAGCTCATGACGAGCTGAGCTGGTCATGAGCATGGGGGTGCTGAGCGCGCCCCGCCTCCCCCCAGCACAGCGGAGGAATGTACCCGGCAGGGAAGGGGTTAGTTAATTAAGGTATGTGCAGATGATAGGGGGAGAGGCCATGGAAATAAGCCATCTATGGGGTGCGTTTAGCCAGCTCTTACCTCCTTGCTGAAAAATCAGCCATTATGGATTTGGAAGAATGGTGCACTCTGGGACAAAATAGTGCCACACTCTACAGGATGTGGTCATAACTATGAGGAGTTACCCTGCTCTCATTGGTCAGAAGTGACCTGGTGCTCGACCCAGAGAATTTTGAATAAGTATCTGAGAGGGGCAGAGCCCTCCAGATCTGCTGCTTGAAACTACTGAAGCAACAAGAGCCCTGCTGTGAAGTTTTGCTGTGCAAAGATTGAAGGCCTGACCTCTGAAAACTGCACCATCTGAAAACTACAGCCATGTGGACTCTGTGCTGGAAAAGGAACTCAAAAGAGTGGACTCCCTGAAAGCTACTGGTTAAAAGAGCTCAACTGGAACATCAGCAACTAAATCTACACCTTGGAGACCCATCAGTGGATTTGTAAGGGTGTTGTTTAAGTGGATTATGGAATTGAAGTGTCACGCTTTCAAGGACCCTCTTGGAGATTCCAGAACCTTGGATTGTGTGTTGGATACTTTGGGATCCGCAAGCAGAACTCCAGGAAGGTGTTCTAACTGGACCCTGCTTGCTGAAGGCGGCCCACCCACAGTGGTGAGAAAATTCTTCAGAACAATTTATAAAGGTGTGTCCCTGACAGAGAAAACAAAATGACTAAAAGGGGCACCGTTGGTTTCTAAGCGCTAGAAAGCGACTAATCTTTAAAAATTAGTATCTCTGGTTCCTTAAAGTGGATTATTTTCGTTTGGTGTCATTTAAAAGATAAAAATATTACCTATTTTTATAAATTGGTGTTGGTTTTTTATTTTGTGCTGTGTCTTAATTATTTACCGAAATGGTGTTTTTAAATGCTTTACATATCTGTCTATGAAGTTAAGCCTGTCTGCTCGCAGCCACGTTACCAAGGGTTAAAGCTAGGAATAATTTTTAAGACCTATGCTGGGTCCTACCATGTGTTCGTGGCCTTATTGTCAGTGGCAGATCTAAATTTGCCCCTACCAATAACCCACTTTCCAACACACACCTGCAGTCTAGAGAAGGGTGGTGGACACCTGCAGTATAGAGAAGCGTGGCAGGCGCCTGCAGGCTAGAGAAGGGTGGTGGACACCTGCCGTATAGAGGCCACAGTCACAGAAGCATGGCAGGCGCCTGCAGGCTAGAGGAGCGTGGCAGGCGCCTGCAGGCTAGAGGAGGGTGGTGGACACCTGCCGTATAGAGGCCACAGTCACAGAAGCATGGCAGGCGCCTGCAGGCTAGAGGAGGGTGGCAGGCGCCTGCAGGCTAGAGGAGGGTGGCAGGCGCCTGCAGGCTAGAGGAGGGTGGCAGGCGCCTGCAGGCTAGAGAAGGATGGCAGGCGCCTGCAGGCAAGAGGAGGGTGGCAGACGCCTGCAGGCAAGAGGAGGGTGGCAGACGCCTGCAGGCAAGAGGAGGGTGGCAGACGCCTGCAGGCAAGAGGAGGGTGGCAGGCGCCTGCAGGCTAGAGGAGGGTGGCAGGCGCCTGCAGGCTAGAGGAGGGTGGCAGGCGCCTGCAGGCTAGAGGAGGGTGGCAGGCGCCTGCAGGCTAGAGGAGGGTGGCAGGCGCCTGCAGGCTAGAGGAGGGTGGCAGGCGCCTGCAGGCTAGAGGAGGGTGGCAGGCGCCTGCAGGCTAGAGGAGGGTGGCAGGCGCCTGCAGGCTAGAGGAGGGTGGCAGGCGCCTGCAGGCTAGAGGAGGGTGGCAGGCGCCTGCAGGCTAGAGAAGGATGGCAGGCGCCTGCAGGCTCGAGGAGGGTGGCAGGCGCCTGCAGGCTAGAGGAGGGTGGCAGGCGCCTGCAGGCTAGAGGAGGGTGGCAGACGCCTGCAGGCTAGAGGAGGGTGGCAGACGCCTGCAGGCTAGAGGAGGGTGGCAGACGCCTGCAGGCTAGAGGAGGGTGGCAGACGCCTGCAGGCTAGAGGAGGGTGGCAGACGCCTGCAGGCTAGAGGAGGGTGGCAGACGCCTGCAGGCTAGAGGAGGGTGGCAGACGCCTGCAGGCTAGAGGAGGGTGGCAGACGCCTGCAGGCTAGAGGAGGGTGGCAGACGCCTGCAGGCTAGAGAAGGATGGCAGACGCCTGCAGGCTAGAGAAGGATGGCAGACGCCTGCAGGCTAGAGAAGGATGGCAGACGCCTGCAGGCTAGAGAAGGGTGGCAGACGCCTGCAGGCTAGAGAAGGATGGCAGACGCCTGCAGGCTAGAGAAGGATGGCAGACGCCTGCAGGCAAGAGGAGGGTGGCAGACGCCTGCAGGCAAGAGGAGGGTGGCAGACGCCTGCAGGCTAGAGAAGGATGGCAGACGCCTGCAGGCTAGAGAAGGATGGCAGACGCCTGCAGGCTAGAGAAGGATGGCAGACGCCTGCAGGCAAGAGGAGGGTGGCAGACGCCTGCAGGCAAGAGGAGGGTGGCAGACGCCTGCAGGCAAGAGGAGGGTGGCAGACGCCTGCAGACTAGAGGAGGGTGGCAGACGCCTGCAGACTAGAGGAGGGTGGCAGACGCCTGCAGACTAGAGAAGGGTGGCAGACGCCTGCAGGCTAGAGAAGGGTGGCAGACGCCTGCAGGCTAGAGAAGGGTGGCAGACGCCTGCAGGCTAGAGAAGGGTGGCAGACGCCTGCAGGCTAGAGAAGGGTGGCAGACGCCTGCAGGCTAGAGAAGGGTGGCAGACGCCTGCAGGCTAGAGAAGGATGGCAGACGCCTGCAGGCTAGAGAAGGGTGGCAGACGCCTTCAGGCTAGAGGAGGGTGGCAGACGCCTGCAGGCTAGAGAAGGGTGGCAGACGCCTGCAGGCTAGAGAAGGGTGGCAGGCGCCTGCAGGCTAGAGAAGGATGGCAGACGCCTGCAGGCTAGAGAAGGGTGGCAGGCGCCTGCAGGCTAGAGAAGGGTGGCAGACGCCTGCAGGCTAGAGAAGGGTGGCAGGCGCCTGCAGGCTAGAGAAGGATGGCAGACGCCTGCAGGCTAGAGAAGGATGGCAGACGCCTGCAGGCTAGAGAAGGATGGCAGGCGCCTGCAGGCTAGAGAAGGATGGCAGGCGCCTGCAGGCTAGAGAAGGATGGCAGACGCCTGCAGGCTAGAGAAGGATGGCAGACGCCTGCAGGCTAGAGAAGGATGGCAGACGCCTGCAGGCTAGAGAAGGATGGCAGACGCCTGCAGGCTAGAGGAGGGTGGCAGACGCCTGCAGGCTAGAGAAGGATGGCAGACGCCTGCAGGCTAGAGAAGGATGGCAGACGCCTGCAGGCTAGAGAAGGATGGCAGATGCCTGCAGGCTAGAGAAGGATGGCAGACGCCTGCAGGCTAGAGAAGGATGGCAGACGCCTGCAGGCTAGAGAAGGGTGGCAGACGCCTGCAGGCTAGAGAAGGATGGCAGACGCCTGCAGGCTAGAGAAGGGTGGCAGACGCCTGCAGGCTAGAGAAGGGTGGCAGACGCCTGCAGGCTAGAGAAGGGTGGCAGACGCCTGCAGTGTGGGGCCACAGACGCAGGAGTAAAGGTCGCCGACACATTATTTCTTAACCCAGAAGAAGCCCCGTTTTTGCACACACCCCATCATCACCATTACAAATCAGAGCAGCATCAGAGGGACAGTCCTTGCTTACCGTTAAGTTCTTTCTTTTCCCATAGGAGGACCAGGCCTGCGGCTCGAGCAGCAGCAGCCCCCCGGGACGGAGGTGTCTGTAGATGCGCTTGAACATTCGCTTCAGCCCCTCATCCCCCCAGTTCAGGTGGACCCACTTGGTCACGCTCAGGCACAGAATGACATCGTATTCCGGGCTCTGCGCCTCCAGGAGCTCGTCTCGCTCCGGCACATAGTTCCCCTAGAACACAAAAAGATGGCATCTGAGTAGTGGCACTACAAGTTGGTACTATGAAGCATGCTTTTGTTAGGTGCCCCCCTCATGACATCACCCCAGGGACTCTCACGCAGACAGATCAGGATCACGAGTCCAGACAGCAGAGCCCCTCTCTAACCCACCCACCCACCATAGGTACCATGGTGGGTGGGTGGGTTAGCACAACTTTGGGGGCGGTGGACCCCCCCCCTTACCTGCAACCTCTAGCTACGCCACCGACTTTCGACCGATTATTAACAAGGCAAAAATAACTGTTGAGGCTGGTAAATATTGTTTTAGTGTCAGAGAGAATAGTGAAATTCTAAGTCTAATACCATTTTAGACACCATTTGCCTGTCAAGTGTGAGCCATCTGGTTCAAATCTGTTTTTATGATTGATTTTAACTTGTACACGTCCAGAATTTATTATCTATTTGTTTTTGCGCCGATTGTGGTATTTACTAGTTATATTGTAATCATTTGATTAATGCAATAAATTGCACTAGTAATTTCAGCCTCACATCCAGCACTCATCGGGCAAGGAGAGAAGGCCCTGCAGAGGTGTGAGGCTAGGAGGGCTGGGAAGGGGACAGCCTCATGGGACAGGTCGGTTCTTCCAAGAGTTGGGCCGCAGCTAGCCGATGTTTCTATTAAAGTTATGCTGATGGGCAGTGCGGTTTGGGCAGTGCGGTTTAGGAGTGCGGATAGCTCTGGACTACATGCACGGTGGAAGGTACAGCCCAGAGAGGCATGGAACGCACAGCGGGGGTTGGAGTTTTGCGTGTACCAAGAATAGGAAAGAAACAGCAGGGACATGACTTCAGCAGAGAATAAAGATGGTGGTAGGTCAGCGGTGAGACGCTGCGCCAGATGTGTGCCCGGAAAGGAGCTTCGGATCCAAGTGGTAGGTCAGCGAAGAGGTGCTGCGCCACATGTGTGGCAGGACAGGCGCTTCGGAACCAAGTGGTAGGTCAGCAGTGAGGCGCTGCGCCAGATGTGTGCCAGGACAGGCGCTGCACATCCAGGTGGTGAGGCGCTGCACCAGATGTGTGCTACGACAGGTGCTGCGGATCCAAGTAGTAGGTCAGCAGTGAGGCACTGCACCAGATGTGTGCCAGGACAGGCGCTGCACATCCAGGTGGTGAGGCGCTGCACCAGATGTGTTCTACGACAGGTGCTGCGGATCCAAGTAGTAGGTCAGCAGTGAGGCACTGCACCAGATGAGTGCCAGGACAGGCACTGTACATCCAGGTGGTGAGGTGCTGCACCAGATGTGCCAGGACAGATGCGTCGGATCCAGGTGGTAGGTCAGCAGTGAGGCGCTGCGCCAGATGTGTGCCAGGAGAGGCGCTGCACATCCAAGTGGCAGGTCAGCGGTGAGGCGCTGCGCCAGATGTGTGCCAGGAGAGGCGCTGCAGATCCAACACTGCTTGAGCAAGTACAGTCTGCGCTCACACTAAGCCGCATGGGATGGAAGGGATGCCCTTGGGTATGAATGGCTGTTCTAGTGTCCGTTTGAGGAGAGGGGGCTTTCAGATGCATCCTGCAGAGTCTTTTCTGTGAGGAGCTTTAGTTCACCCACGCACACAAGGCGCTCCACAACACCGGACCTGCGTATCTCAACAGACGACTCATCTTCTACTCGCCCCCCCCCCCCCCCCCCCCCTCGCCACCAAGACCTGGAACACCCTCCTCCTGTGGCAAACCCAAGACCTGCTGACCTTCAGGAGGCTTCTCAAGACCGGGCTATTCGAGTGAGACCCTCTTGGGCGAGTAGTGTGCTCTACACATGTGCTGATTGATTGCACACAGAGGTGCTAGTTTGTCCCACTAATCACTGAAGTTTCAAGGGGCCGCAGGCGGGCAGGGGGTTGGCAGAGTCTGGCTGGCATCTCGAGCAGGCACCGCTGCCACAGAGGTCTAGGCTCGAGGAGGCGTCACGATGCCAGACACTTCAAACGGACCAGGTCAAGCCTCAGATGAGTTCACACCTTGAATTAACTCATCCGCTGTAACCCTGGAAGGCCTGTGGAGAGGCACGAGGCACTATACTCCTGTCCGACTGAATGCTGTGACCCTGGAAGGAGTGTCCCACAGGACTGAGCGTGAGGAGTGTGCAGAGTCTCGCGGCACTATACTCCTGTCCGACAGAAGGACCGAGTGCTGTGACCCTGGAAGGCCTGTGCAGAGGCACGAGGCACTATACTCCTGTCCGACTGAATGCTGTGACCCTGGAAGGAGTGTCCCACAGGACTGAGCGTGAGGAGTGTGCAGAGTCTCGCGGCACTATACTCCTGTCCGACAGAAGGACCGAGTGCTGTGACCCTGGAAGGCCTGTGCAGAGGCACGAGGCACTATACTCCTGTCCGACTGAATGCTGTGACCCTGGAAGGAGTGTCCCACAGGACTGAGCGTGAGGAGTGTGCAGAGTCTCGTGGCACTATACTCCTGTCCGACAGAAGGACCGAGTGCTGTGACCCTGGAAGGCCTGTGCAGAGGCACGAGGCACTATACTCCTGTCCGACTGAATGCTGTGACCCTGGAAGGAGTGTCCCACAGGACTGAGCGTGAGGAGTGTGCAGAGTCTCGCGGCACTATACTCCTGTCCGACAGAAGGACCGAGTGCTGTGACCCTGGAAGGCCTGTGCAGAGGCACGAGGCACTATACTCCTGTCCGACTGAATGCTGTGACCCTGGAAGGAGTGTCCCACAGGACTGAGCGTGAGGAGTGTGCAGAGTCTCGTGGCACTATACTCCTGTCCGACAGAAGGACCGAGTGCTGTGACCCTGGAAGGCCTGTGCAGAGGCACGAGGCACTATACTCCTGTCCGACTGAATGCTGTGACCCTGGAAGGAGTGTCCCACAGGACTGAGCGTGAGGAGTGTGCAGAGTCTCGTGGCACTATACTCCTGTCCGACAGAAGGACCGAGTGCTGTGACCCTGGAAGGCCTGTGCAGAGGCACGAGGCACTATACTCCTGTCCGACTGAATGCTGTGACCCTGGAAGGAGTGTCCCACAGGACTGAGCGTGAGGAGTGTGCAGAGTCTCGTGGCACTATACTCCTGTCCGACAGAAGGACCGAGTGCTGTGACCCTGGAAGGCCTGTGCAGAGGCACGAGGCACTATACTCCTGTCCGACTGAATGCTGTGACCCTGGAAGGAGTGTCCCACAGGACTGAGCGTGAGGAGTGTGCAGAGTCTCGTGGCACTATACTCCTGTCCGACAGAAGGACCGAGTGCTGTGACCCTGGAAGGCCTGTGCAGAGGCACGAGGCACTATACTCCTGTCCGACAGAAGGACCGAGTGCTGTGACCCTGGAAGGCCTGTGCAGAGGCACGAGGCACTATACTCCTGTCCGACAGAAGGACCGAGTGCTGTGACCCTGGAAGGCCTGTGCAGAGGCACGAGGCACTATACTCCTGTCCGACTGAATGCTGTGACCCTGGAAGGAGTGTCCCACAGGACTGAGCGTGAGGAGTGTGCAGAGTCTCGTGGCACTATACTCCTGTCCGACAGAAGGACCGAGTGCTGTGACCCTGGAAGGCCTGTGCAGAGTCTCGCGGCACTATACTCCTGTCCGACAGAAGGACCGAGTGCTGTGACCCTGGAAGGCCTGTGCAGAGGCACGAGGCACTATACTCCTGTCCAACAGAAGGACCGAGTGCTGTGACCCTGGAAGGCCTGTGGAGAGGCACGAGGCACTATACTCCTGTCCGACTGAATGCTGTGACCCTGGAAGGAGTGTCCCACAGGACTGAGCGTGAGGAGTGTGCAGAGTCTCGTGGCACTATACTCCTGTCCGACAGAAGGACCGAGTGCTGTGACCCTGGAAGGCCTGTGCAGAGGCACGAGGCACTATACTCCTGTCCGACTGAATGCTGTGACCCTGGAAGGAGTGTCCCACAGGACTGAGCGTGAGGAGTGTGCAGAGTCTCGCGGCACTATACTCCTGTCCGACAGAAGGACCGAGTGCTGTGACCCTGGAAGGCCTGTGGAGAGGCACGAGGCACTATACTCCTGTCCGACAGAAGGACCGAGTGCTGTGACCCTGGAAGGCCTGTGGAGAGGCACGAGGCACTATACTCCTGTCCGACAGAAGGACCGAGTGCTGTGACCCTGGAAGGCCTGTGCAGAGGCACGAGGCACTATACTCCTGTCCGACAGAAGGACCGAGTGCTGTGACCCTGGAAGGCCTGTGCAGAGGCACGAGGCACTATACTCCTGTCCGACTGAATGCTGTGACCCTGGAAGGAGTGTCCCACCGGACTGAGCGTGAGGAGTGTGCAGAGTCTCGTGGCACTATACTCCTGTCCGACAGAAGGACCGAGTGCTGTGACCCTGGAAGGCCTGTGCAGAGGCACGAGGCACTATACTCCTGTCCGACTGAATGCTGTGACCCTGGAAGGAGTGTCCCACAGGACTGAGCGTGAGGAGTGTGCAGAGTCTCGCGGCACTATACTCCTGTCCGACAGAAGGACCGAGTGCTGTGACCCTGGAAGGCCTGTGGAGAGGCACGAGGCACTATACTCCTGTCCGACAGAAGGACCGAGTGCTGTGACCCTGGAAGGCCTGTGGAGAGGCACGAGGCACTATACTCCTGTCCGACAGAAGGACCGAGTGCTGTGACCCTGGAAGGCCTGTGCAGAGGCACGAGGCACTATACTCCTGTCCGACAGAAGGACCGAGTGCTGTGACCCTGGAAGGCCTGTGCGGAGTCTCGCGGCACTATACTCAGACGGGTAAAGGTTGGCTCTGCATAGTGTGGGCAGGGTTTATGCTCAGCTGCCCCGAGGCTGGCAGCGGCACGCCCTCTGCACACCACACAACGCCCCTTCGGCTCCTCTGACCGTGTGGACGGGGTTCGCCTGGACATGTTCCCTGGATGTGCCAATGCGTCCACCCCCGACTCTGCGCCCGCCTGTGGGGCACACGCAGGTGGCAGCCAGTCTCTGCCGGCAGATGAGTGCCAGTCCTCGGACGGTGCCTCCTCTTGGCTGCTCCAGGGCTCGGAACGGCCTGGCATGCGGAGCAGGGCCATAAAGGGCCATATGTGCCGAGCACAGCTCACAGTGTGATCCTGCGCACAAGCCGAAGGGTCTGCGGCCCGGGGCGACTGCAAGGAGCGGGAGGAGGGGGGGCTCCGCGCACACAGGCGGGACTAAACACACACGGGAAACCCTGCATTCATCTGAAACACAAACACACACACAGGAAACCCTGCACTCATCTGAAACACACACACACACACCCACACACACGGGAACCCTGCACTCATCTTACACACACACACACGGGGAACCCTGCACTCATCTGAAACACACTGGGAACCCTGCACTCTCCTTAAACACACACACACGGGAAACACTGCACTCATCTTAAACACACACACACGGGAAGCCCTGCACTTATCTGAAACACACTGGGAACCCTGCACTCTCCTTAAACACACACACAGGAAACCCTGCACTCATCTGAAACACACACACACACACCCACACACACGGGAACCCTGCACTCATCTTAAACACACACACACGGGGAACACACACACACACACGGGGAACCCTGCACTCATCTTAAACACACACACACAGGAAACCCTGCACTCATCTTAAACACACACACAGGAAATCCTGCACTCATCTTAAACACACACACACACACACAAACACACGGGGAACCCTGCACTCATCTTAAACACACACACACGGGGAACACACACACACACACGGGGAACCCTGCATTCATCTTAAACACACACAAGAAACCCTGCACTCATCTTAAACACACACACACAGGAAACCCTGCACTCATCTTAAACACACACACACGGGGAACCTTGCACTCCTCTTAAACACACACACAGGAAATCCTGCACTCATCTTAAACACACACACACGGGAAACCCTGCACTCATCTTAAACACACACACACAAACACACGGGGAACCCTGCACTCATCTTAAACACACACACAGGAAATCTTGCACTCATCTTAAACACACACACACGGGAAACCCTGCACTCATCTTAAACACACACACACACACACACACACAGGAAACCCTGCACTCAATAAATGGAACCTGAAACTTGGAACTTGGAACAAGTATTACAGGGAAACAAATAATCAAATCTTATACTAATATACACAACTCTGTTCGATCGTCCAGTCTTAGACTTCAACAATATAGAACTACATATCTACTCTATTATACGCCAGAAAAGATTTCGAAATGGTCCAGTAGTAACATCCAAGGTGATAAGACCAAGTGTCCGAAATGTGCGGCCTACGCGGCGGATCTAGCGCATATGCTGTTCTCATGTCCAATGCTCGGGAAATATTGGGAGGAGGTGGGAAAAATCCTAAATACAAAAAAATATCCTAAGCTCCTCTATAACGGCGCCTATGGTGCTACTTGGTATACATATAATAAAACCACCACGCCCACTATTGGCAGCGATATTAATTGCATGCGCTAGATTAATCTTGGCAAGGGCCCGGATTAACAGCAACGCACCAAATGCTATAGAATGGTGGTATTTAGTTACAGAAATTAAAACAATGGAGAAGACTCTAGCTGAACTAAGAGGTATACGCTCATTAAAGAAATTTGAGAACATTTTTGGGGGGGGATCTGGAATTAATGCAATCAAAGGAATTATCAGGTTTCGAGAAAGGGAAAATTACTGTTAGAATAGAATTTTTGTCTCACTGTACACTCTGTCGGCTTATACTAATCTTTCTATCCGTCTACTAACATCTGGATTATATTGGATCTAGGCGGTAAAATATTTTGGGCAATGGTTTTATACTTTATTTTTATGTAAAAACAAACTCTAACTCCAATGTAAGATGTATGCTAAACCAAGTTTACTAATTACAACATGCAACATTTGTTTTTCTCTGTTTAGTATGTATTATTGTCTTATACCAACTGGAAATAAAAAAATAAAATTTAAAAAAAAGGAAACCCTGCACTCATCTTAAACACACACACACGGGAAACCCTGCACTCATCTGAAACACAAACACAGGAAACCCTGCATTCATCTGAAACACAAACACACACACGGGAAACCCTGCACTCATCTTAAACACACACACAGGAAACCCTGCATTCATCTGAAACGCACACACACACAGGAAACCCTGCACTCATCTTAAACACACACACAGGAAACACTGCATTCATCTGAAACGCACACACACACACAGGAAACACTGCATTAATCTGAAACGCACACACACACACAGGAAACCCTGCACTCATCTTAAACACACACAGGAAACCCTGCATTCAGCTGAAACGCACACACAGGAAACCCTGCACTCATCTTAAACACACACACACACGGGGAACCCTGCACTCATCTTAAACACACACACAGGAAACCCTGCACTCATCTTAAACACACACACAGGAAACCCTGCACTCATCTTAAACACACACACAGGAAACCCTGCACTCATCTTAAACAGACACACACACTGGAAACCCTGCACTCATCTTAAACACACACACAGGAAACCCTGCACTCATCTTAAACACACACACAGGAAACCCTGCACTCATCTTAAACACACACACAGGAAACACTGCATTCATCTGAAACGCACACACACACACAGGAAACCCTGCACTCATCTTAAACACACAAACACACGGGGAACCCTGCACTCATCTGAAACACAAACACAGGAAACCCTGCATTCATCTGAAACACAAACACACACACGGGAAACCCTGCACTCATCTTAAACACACACACAGGAAACCCTGCACTCATCTTAAACACACACACAGGAAACCCTGCACTCATCTTAAACACACACACAGGAAACACTGCATTCATCTGAAACGCACACACACACACAGGAAACCCTGCACTCATCTTAAACACACAAACACACGGGGAACCCTGCACTCATCTGAAACACAAACACAGGAAACCCTGCATTCATCTGAAACACAAACACACACACGGGAAACCCTGCACTCATCTTAAACACACACACAGGAAACCCTGCATTCAGCTGAAACGCACACACAGTAAACCCTGCACTCATCTTAAACACACACACACACGGGGAACCCTGCACTCATCTTAAACACACACACAGGAAACCCTGCATTCATCTGAAACGCACACACACACAGGAAACCCTGCACTCATCTTAAACACACACACAGGAAACCCTGCACTCATCTTAAACACACACACAGGAAACCCTGCATTCATCTGAAACGCACACACACACACAGGAAACCCTGCACTCATCTTAAACACACACACAGGAAACCCTGCATTCAGCTGAAACGCACACACAGGAAACCCTGCACTCATCTTAAACACACACACACACACGGGGAACCCTGCACTCATCTTAAACACACACACAGGAAACCCTGCACTCATCTTAAACACACACACAGGAAACCCTGCACTCATCTTAAACACACACACAGGAAACACTGCACTCATCTGAAACACAAACACAGGAAACCCTGCACTTATCTGAAACACACACTCTCTCCCTCTGTCGCTCAGATCTATCCCAGTCTACTCCCAATTCCGTAAAGCTCTCAAGACTCATCTGTTTTCTATAGCATACTCTAACTGATCTCCTTCGGCAATTCCCATTCTCTTTAGCTCTTTACCGCCAGGAAGCCGATTGGTCGCAGTGCGCTTTATCAAGAACCTTCTTCATTTCATTTCACACACACACGGGAAACCCTGCACTCCTCTGAAACACACACACACACGGGGAACCCTACACTCATCTGAAACACACACAGAGGAAACCCTGCAACTCATCTGAAACACACACACACACGGGGGAACCCTGCACTCATCTGAAACGCAAACACAGGAAACCCTGCATTCATCTGAAACACAAACACTGCACTCATCTGAAACAAACACACGGGAAACCCTGAACTCATCTTAAACACACACACATCTCAAGCAGACCACACACAAAACAGGTGCCGGCCACAGAGCAGCAGTGACCCACTGCACACCACACAGCTCGGACAACAGGGCAAACTATACACACACAGCTGAGTGACACCTGTCCCTGCAGAGCACACAGCAGTGCAAACCGCATGCACCCAGCATGTACCAGACAGGAAGCAGCAGCGACACCTGTCCCCGCAGAGCACCCACAGCTCACGAGTGACACCTGTCGTCGCAGAACACACAGCTGTGCGACACCTGTCCCCAGAGCAGAACAAACTGCTTAAAAACATGTACCAGGCAAGAAGCAGCAGCGACACCTGTACCCGCAGAGCACACACAGCAGTGCAACCCGCATACACACAGCATGTACCAGACAGGAAGCAGCAGCAAAACTGACCCCACAGAGCACACACAGCAGTGCAAAGCGCTTACTAACATGTACCAGACCGGAAGCAGCAACGACACCTGTCCCCACAGAGCACACACAGCTGAGTGGCACCTGTCCCCACAGATCAAACAGCAGTGCAAACCGCACACACACAGCATGCACCAGACAGGAAGCAGCAGCAAAACTGACCCCACAGAGCACACACAGCAGTGCAAACCGCACACACACAGCATGTACAAGAGAGGAAGCAGCAGCGACACCCGTCCCCGCAGAACACACACAGCAGTGCAAACCGCATACACACAACATGAACCAGACAAGAAGCATCAGTGACACCCGTCACCACAGCAGTGCAAACCGCTTACAAAGAACATGTACCAGACAGGAAACAGCGACACCTGTCCCCGCAGAGCACACAGCAGTGCAAACCACACACAAACAACATGTACCAGACAGGAAGCAGCAGCGACATCTGTCCCCGCAGAGCACACAGCAGTGCAAACCACATACAAACAACATGTACCAGACAGGAAGCAACAGCGACACCTGTCTTCGCAGAGCACACACAGCAGTGCAAACAGTAACACAACATGTACCAGACAGGCAGCAGCGACACCTGTCCCCACAGAGCACACACAGCAGTGCAAACCGCATACTAACAACATGTACCAGACAGGAAGCAGCAGCGACACCTGTCTTCTCAGAGCACACACAGCAGTGCAAACAGTAACACACAACATGTACCAGACAGGAAGCAGCAGCGACATCTGTCCCCACAGAGCACACAGCAGTGCAAACCACATACAAACAACATGTACCAGACAGGAAGCAGCAGCGACACCCGTCTTCGCAGAGCACACACAGCAGTGCAAACAGTAACACACAACATGTACCAGACAGGAAGCAGCAGCGACACCTGTCTTCTCAGAGCACACACAGCAGTGCAAACAGTAACACACAACATGTACCAGACAGGCAGCAGCGACACCTGTCCCCACAGAGCACACACAGCAGTGCAAACCGCATACTAACAACATGTACCAGACAGGAAGCAGCAGCGACACCTGTCTTCTCAGAGCACACACAGCAGTGCAAACAGTAACACACAACATGTACCAGACAGGAAGCAGCAGCGACATCTGTCTTCGCAGAGCACACACAGCAGTGCAAACAGTAACACACAACATGTACCAGACAGGAAGCAGCAGCGACACCTGTCTTCTCAGAGCGCACACAGCAGTGCAAACAGTAACACAACATGTACCAGACAGGAAGCAGCAGCGACACCTGTCTTCTCAGAGCACACACAGCAGTGCAAACAGTAACACACAACATGTACCAGACAGGCAGCAGCGACATCTGTCTTCGCAGAGCACACACAGCAGTGCAAACAGTAACACACAACATGTACCAGACAGGCAGCAGCGACATCTGTCTTCGCAGAGCACACACAGCAGTGCAAACAGTAACACACAACATGTACCAGACAGGAAGCAGCAGCGACGCCTGTCTTCTCAGAGCGCACACAGCAGTGCAAACAGTAACACACAACATGTACCAGACAGGCAGCAGCGACACCTGTCCCCGCAGAGCACACAGCAGTGCAAACCACATACAAACAACATGTACCAGACCGGAAGCAGCA
Organism: Lissotriton vulgaris; assembly: GCF_964263255.1. Classification (NCBI taxonomy): domain Eukaryota; kingdom Metazoa; phylum Chordata; class Amphibia; order Caudata; family Salamandridae; genus Lissotriton; species Lissotriton vulgaris. The sequence goes on from NW_028249925.1 coordinate 54,157, forward strand.
GCGACACCTGTCCCCACAGAGCACACAGCAGTGTAAACCACATACACACAACATGTACCAGACCGGAAGCAGCAGCGACACCCGTCACCACAGCAGTGCAAACCGCTTACAAACAACATGTACAAGACAGGAAGCAGCAACACCTGTCCCCGCAGAGCACACAGCAGTGCAAACCGCTTAAATAAATGTATCGCACAGGAAGCAGGAATGACATCTGTCCACACAGAGTGCACACACCTTGCACAGTAATGCAAACAGTATATACACACACACACACACACACATTTAACAGAAAGCAGCAGAATCTGCGCCAAAAGAGCATACACCTTGGACAACAGGGCAAACGGTATTCACACATGTACTCGCAGCCATCTCAAGCTTAATGGTGTCAAAGAATCCCATCTCATGGCCCCACCTACTCAAAACCTCAAGATCAATTTATGGATGAAGCATCCAACTGCCCCAACTGCTCCCCTCACATTCTAGACTGCGAGATTTCTGGGAATGACACTAGATAAATACCTGAACCTGCATGATCACATGAGTACAGACACCAAAGTAGAGAATTATCAGATGAGCCTTTGAAGGAAAATAGATCCCTTCCTCCTCCCCCCACCCCAGGATGCGGTCAAAGGCCTCTGGCATTCCCCAGCTGGGTTATGGAAGTGCTCCTCCCTGTGGCCTGCCTAGATACAAGTTGGCCCCTCTATGGGCCCACTCAAACTTGCTGTCAGACTTGTTATCAGGACAAAAAGACAAAACCTCTCTTCACACTTTCCATCTCTTGATCTTATCCTTGACAATGATTCATTGGTTGATCATGACTGTTATCTTGCTGATTTCCTATGGAGGCCATGTTCCTCTGCTTGTTTTTCTTCTCAGATTATACCTCCTCTCTCGTATATGCAAATGTTCTCTTGTTTCGCACTTGCCTCTGTAATGCAGTCTGATACCCTCACGGATCAGGTTTGCGCTATATAAAATTTAAGAAATAAGATCTACCGGACAGGAAGCAGCAGTGACCTCTGCCCCCACACACCTTCAACAACAGGGTAACAGGAAGCAGCATGAACCTCTTCCCCCATACACTGAACAGGGCAAACGGTATGCACACTACAGGTACAGGGCAGGAAGCAGCAGTGATCTCTGCCCCCATACACTGAACAGGGCAAACTGTATGCACACTACAGGTAGCAGCAGTGATCTCTGCCCCAAACACCTTGAACAACAGGGCAAACGGTATGCACACGGCAGGTACAGGGCAGGAAGCAGCAGTGATCTCTGCCCCCATACACTGAACAGGGCAAACGGTATGCACACGGCAGGTACAGGGCAGGAAGCAGCGCACACATATGCACACACTTTGCACAGCAGTGTAAACTTATACATAGTAATAATAGGCAGTAGCAGTGAAAAATGCTCCCTTTCCTAAAAATAAAGCATACATCGTTTAAACAGCAGTATATATGTTACACCCACAACAGGTTACTGGATAGTGGTGTGACAGCTGTCCCCTAACAGAGCGCACACAGCGTGAACAGCAGCGCAGCAGAGACCTCAAAACATCTCCCCTCCACCAACTTTAAACCTGAGCTGTGACCTCGGCTGCAGTGAAACCTGTTAAATGCCACCCCCGGAAGTGTCTGCTGTCAGGGAGACGGAGGAGGCTAACAGACCTGCTGATGCTGCCTGAGAGGGAGGGCGCCCTAAAGGGCAGCATGTCCACATTCTGACCCGGCCAATCAAGTGCAAATGAAAGTAAACTAGAGAGGGCGAAGTTTGCCTTTAAGCGTGTGTGAGAGGAGAAAGTGATCGGGCAACAAATCAAAGTCAAAGCAGTGGCTCTTTTTGAGGAAAGGATTAAAAAGTACCAGAGATGTGTGCAGAGGACATGTTTGATCTACAGACACACAAGACACGCAGCGCTCGCTCCGAGGAGCCTTACCGTGACGAAGAGCAGGTTGTGCGGGAAGGCCTGCGCCGGGCCCCCGGGGGTCGGCGGCAGCTGCGGGGCGGCGATGGGCCCCCGGATGGCGGCCAGGGAGGCCGGGAAGGCCCGGCTCTGCTGCTGCTGCTGCTCGGACAGGTAGTGGCGCACGTTCTGCCGGGCGGCGTGCACCAGGCGCCCGTCGATGTCCAGCCCCACCACCCGCGCCGCCCCCCAGTGCCGCGCCAGGCTGAGGCTCAGGTGGCCCACGTTGCAGCCCAGGTCCAGCACCTCCTTGCCCTGGATCCATGCGGGCTGGAAGAGGCGCAGCCGCGGGTCCTCGGCGCGCCCCGGGTTGCGGTAGCCGTAGTACTGGCAGTAGTTGCCGTACTGGAACTTCCTGCGGGCGGGCCGAGGGGCGGAGGAGGCGGGCTGGGGGCCCCGCGGGCCCCTCTGCTCGGGGCTGGCCCTCCGCGGCTCCGCGCTGCCCCGGCTGCCCGTTTGCTTGCGCTTGCGATGCCGCAGGCTGGCGGGGGCCACCACCTCGTCCCGGCAGTTGATGGCGGTGTTGAGCTCGTAGGACAGCGGCTCCTCGGGGCGCGTAGGTTGCGCGGGGTCGGGTGCAGGCTGCGCGGGCGGGCTCTCGGGCGCCGCCGGGTGGTGGCGGTGCCGGTGCCGCTTCCTCCCCCCGCTCTTCAGCGGGGACACCAGCACCTCGCCGTCCGGGCCCAGGTTGAGGCTGAGCGGGTCGGTGATGTCGCGGGGCACCAGGATCTGCACCGGGTCGCGGCCCCGGCGCGGCAGCGGGGAGCTGCGCGGGGTCTCGGCGTTCAGCGCCCGGCTCACCTCCTCGTCCAGCAGGCTGTTCAGGTTCAGCGGGTCGAAGATGTTGCCGCCCAGCAGGAAGTTGGAGGGCAGCACGGGGTCGCAGTCAGAGTTGGCCCTCCGCCGCCGCTTGCCGAAGGGGCCCCCGGGGTGCTTGAAGCCCCCCACGTGGAAGCTGTTCCGCCTCTTGCCCCCGCCGGGGGCGCCCCCGGGCTTGGGGGCCTGGAAACCATTGCGCGGGCGAATACAATCACTCTCTTTAGAGCGCGGGGGTGGAGCCATGCACGCAGGGGCGGGGCCGCCCGCAGGGCTGGCCCCGCCCCTGCTTTTCTTCTCGTTGGGCGTGTCAATCATGGTCTGCATCGGGCATGGGTGCGCGAGCGGCGCCGCGCGCCAGCAATGGAACACCCGCGGCGCACGAGCCTCCGCTCGCGAGGGGGGCGCGGCTGTGTACAAGCGCGCCGTCAGTCACTCGCGGACCCTCAGCCAATCGGGGAGCGAGGGGGCGGGCGCATCCCGCGCCTACTCCTTCCCCTTTCCAACCGCCCCCTTTCACCCGCCACGCCCCCTCATTAGCATATGTCAACTGAGCGTGACGTCACCCCGAAGGGTTGTATATTTTTACCCCTCCCAGGGAAAAAGACTTTAAATAATAAAGAAACCCGAAACGACCTGCCTGCCGAAGATGCTGCTGGTGGCCACTCAAAAGTCCGCCTCGCTCCTCAAACGCGTCGCCTCAGCGTCACTTTAGTGTCGCCGCCACGTGACGTCGGGAGCGCCAGCTACCTGGGAGCCCCGCCCCTATCCGCGCGCCCCACTACTTCCCCTATTCCCACTAAACACCCAGGCAGTCCCGCTCCGAGCGCTTTCTGAAGTGCTCTTCCCTCCGTTAGGCCTATATATAGAAGAGGGCGGAGGGGCGGGACGTTGTCCTCACTGACCAATAAAGGCGCGGCGAGTGCACGAGGAGCAGTGCTTCGGAATCCGCCTCCCCCAATGAACGGCGAGGGAGGTGCGTCGCATCGCGTCCCCACTTCGAAGCCCCTTAGGTCCCCACGGAAAATGCCGTATTTGTTGTTGCGTGGAATTATTTTTAATGCAGTTTCTGGTAACGGGCAGAAATGTCCTCATGCAGGGTGTTCAATGAATTAAAACAAAAAACCCAGTAAGACTAGGAAAATAGTGGAAATAAACACAGCTGTGCTGCAGGCACTAGAGCGAACACCGAAAAACGACACGGGTCAGGTTCCGTCACTAAGCCACGCGCAACTTGCATGAACCTGGAATTCTGAAAATCAACAAGCAGAATGAAATCAAATTGCGCATTTCTTTAACGGAAAATGCGAAGTGGGAGCGTTGGGGAGGCACCCAGCACGTGACGCCGTCGGAGCGACGGGTCCTCGCCCGGCGCGCGGCTCGCCGGGACTTGTAGTCTTTTGAAGCCTCGCGTCCATTTCCGTGGGACGTTGGCCTGTCGTTTGTTGTCGTTTCATTGCGTCCCGCGGACCCGGGCGGCGCACCTGTTGCTCCCACGAGTTCATCACTTTTCAAAGACTAACTCTTGGCTGTCGGCCAAACCAAACTGATTCTGAGAAAGCTTGATGCGGTGCGCTCAACTAGCTTTAGGTGCACCAAATAAATATATATATATATATACACACCATGTGACAGGTACAAATTACATTTGAATTTAATTTTTATTTTTTTGTATCATAAAAACACATGTAATCCACGGCTAATACCTCAAAAGTAGATTTGACGTTTGGGAGAGGTCAAGTTAAAAGCACTGAACCTGGGAGATGCAAGTTTTCTTAAATACACCAAAAGCTCCTTATTCATGAGGCCTGGGCTGAGGCATGACCCAAGATAATTCACTTTCTTTGGATTGTGCTGGGCTTGGGGGGCTCCACTAATCAATAGCCGCCATAGGCAAGTTGGTGAAAAGTTTTGATCCAAAGTACACCATTTTTCCTGCCCCTAGCACTTTTTTCTTGTTTTGTCGAAGGCATCTTGACAGTTTTTGAGGCATTCCAACGTTTTGTTTTAGCAAGCAACTTCTCACATCTGAGAACTGAAGGTATAAAAGCCATTTATGAATCTTAGTGGCTCACCGTTCCTATGAACAATTGTACGTCTCAGTGGCGCTGTACTCTAGCACAGTACTCATTTAGGGCCTCTACCCTTTTGAGGTGGGTAGCATGCCTTCTGTTCATCACATATATAAAACAGGCATTTGCAACGCAATAGGTCTCGCATTCACACGATTATGAGCTATTGGCATTGTAAATGACAATGCCTTCTATTTATGTTTTGGGTTTTAAAACATAAATAAAAGGCATTGTTATTTACAATACTAGTAGCTTAAAAAATGCAATGAACCTCACCACCTATACCAACAGAAAGGGAGCTTTAGATAGGTGAAAGAGCAAACACCCTGGGTGGCGTAGATGAAAGCACCTCAGAATACTGAACATCTTTAAACTACTATGTTACATTTGTAGAACATCTCAGCAATCCTACTGTTCAACTTGTTAACAGATTGGCAACTTTAAACATACTTTCCCCGCCAAAGTCAAAGGCACGGTGCCCTTATGGATTTCCTAAGACACAGAATCCATTACAAGCCCAGAGCACCACCACATTGCATGAACTGTCTGAACAGCTAGCTGTTACCACATGCCACCTGCTACGTTACATGAAATGTTATCTTTAACCATGTTACACAGCACATTACATGCACTGCCAGCTTTTACCATGCATGTCACCAGCGATGGTGATTGAACTGCCTCCTTTAACAAAGCCTGTCACTCGCTAGAGTGCATGAACAGCCTGCTTTAACGCGGCATGTCACCCGCTAAGGTGCATGAACTAACTGCTTTAAACAGGCATGTCACCAGCTATGTTGCATGAACTGCCAGCTTTAACGAGGCATGTCACCTGCCACGTTGCCTGAACTGACAGCTTTAAACAGGCATGTCACCTGCTACGGCACATGAACTGCTAGCTTTTACCATGCACTTCACTCACCTAGATGCATGAAATGCCAGCTTTTGTCGTGCCTTTTATCCAATGTTGCATTCACTCCCTGCTTGTACCTGGGCTTTCAAATACTATGTTGCACAAATTGCCACCATGTACCATTCACTGCAAACTCGCCCAGCCACCATTTACCCTCCCTTAACCCCTTGGCTGCTGGGGCTATTCCCCTGCTGTGCTGGGGGACGGGGGGCACGCACAGCACCCCAATGATCATGACGAGCTCATCTCGTCATGAGCCACGGTGCTAATGACGAGCGGAGCTCGTCACGACCACGCCCGTTTAATGGAACGCTCAGCACAGCAGGGGAATTAGCCCAGCGTGCAAGCGTTCCACGCGCCATGACGAGCTCAGCTCGTCATGAGCACCGGAGCACCGTGGCTCATGACGAGCTGAGCTGGTCATGGGCATGGGAGGAGTTAAACCCACGCCGTTACGTGCACTGGCAGTTGTTACCATACATGTTCATCTAATATGCTACTTGAAATACCAGCTTTCGCCTTTCCTTTTACCCACATTGTTACCTATGCAACACTCTGTCAGTTTTACCTTGACTATAACTCAATTTGCTACACCCACAAAACTCCCAACACTTACACCGGCTTGCGACTTCAAATGCAAGGAGTACTGGTGGAAATATTACGCTGGGCGCTGGCTGATATTCCACGTGCACTCCGCACACTGTATATACAGAACACCTAACTAAGCCCACCACACTGCATGAGCTGTGTTAGAACTGGGGGTCTCTAGTTGGCAATGGCTTTCACCTTTGTCCAAATAGGGACCCTTGCTTCTAGTCAGAGTAAAGGGGCTACACTCCTAAAGTGACCCCTGATCAACTTTGTGGTAGCTTGGCACGAGCAGACAAGCTTTTCTCAGAGGCAGTGTGTAAAGCATTTGTGAACACATACAGTAATACAGTAAAAACTGAAAAATTGTCCTGAGCACAACACCATATGTATCGCAAAGAAGTCCAATCAATCTTCTTTATCCATGATGATTTTATTCATGATGTTCGATAAAATTTTCTCTCAATCATGTATATCCTTCTCCAGATCACATATAGCCAACACATGTTTCGTCAATTTGATGCCTTCACATCCTTAACTTTATCAGGGCTATAAATAAATTAACAAGCATTTCTCTATGTAATGCCAAGAAAATGTACACAAGATCACCTCCACCACAACACCCGTGTGCTCAAAAAGTGATCAAAAACGGTTGATCTTAAGTGCCCAATTTTCTTATTAAACAAAACATCTTAGCATACATTATCATCTATGGTTGATCTTGTTCAAGAAGGGCAATCCTAAACACATATAAGATTACATACATCATCTTAATCACCATATTAAGAATCAAAACACTGTGTGTAAGGTATACTTCTAATTTAAAATGTGCACAACATAAACCTCAAAGTCATATGAAACCCCATGCTGGTGTTAAAAGCCAGATGAGCTCACCTAATAAAATATCCGTCTAATTTACATTCACAATGGCCACAGTAGTTAAGAGTAGAAACTCGTGATTCAAGAAAAGTATCCAACTGAAGTAAAGATTGGGAGAGAAAAAAATATTTTTGTATCTAACTATAATGTTCCACAACAACTAAACAAAATATATACCCTAAATAAACATTCCCTATATGTTCTTACCGTCTGTTTCTTGCAGTCCCTATTCAGGACAAGAAGATAGCCAAAATGAATATTCTGTTACCTGTAAATAATACACATCGAATAAGACAAAATAAGTCTCCAACCACGATTTTGGCACTTGTCATTAAAACACCACAAGAGTGATCAGTATCGGTCGTGTCCACTCATCGATATGAATTCCTACTTTCTAAATGCGGTAAGGCGATAAAATATAAACCTTCACTTCAGTACATATTATGTAATCGGTACACAACCATCCTTAGTACCTATTACCAGACAACCCCACAGTAAGTGTTCTTCAGACTTGTATCATTAAAATATCCGGGTACACAACTATCACACTTCTCGAAAATATATATTAATTTAAAACAACAGAAGTTACCCGTATGCCACACTGAATCCTAAACTTAAGCAATATATAACTCCATTCGGCAAATACAAATAGCTTACCCGAGCAGCAAAAAGTACTCCCCATCCAATTACAGCGGCGTTCTAGTGCGGAAAAATATATTGCAATTCACTCCTTTTTACCCATCTCCTATTGTTTGCTGAGTTTAAAAAAACATTTTTTTTACCACTTAAAGAAGGCCCTGTCATGCTCCGAGGTCCCTCTCGCGAAGAAGCCTGATTGCCTTGTCACTATAAAAGACGCTCTAAGACAACAGAATGCCGCTTTGCGTTCTAGCGTTTAGCTCCCCCTTCCGTATGTTCTTTCCGCGTGAGATTTGCCTGACTTCCGGTTTTTGTCCGTTGGGTTTCCTGTTCTGTTTCTCCATGTCCTCCGTATTGGAGTTCTGCTCTGTTTTACCCGACGGCCTTCCTTGGCGGTTCCTCTACTGCGCTGACCCTTATAATTGTGTTTTCTTTATTGCTTCTTTTCACAAATTCGTGTGAAGCAATTCGTGTTTGTGTGATATTTCTTTTCTCCTTTCATATCCCCAATTCCTGGTACTCTGCCCGACGGCCGGGTTTTACCCCGTTGTCCGGCCGGGTACTGCTTATCCCAAACACCCCTGCTCCTGATGCTCCGCCCAACGGCCGGGTCTTACCCCGTCGTCCGGCCGGGTACTGCCTGCTGCATATTCTGGTTCACTGGCCGGAGCTGTCTCCCGTTGGGTGAACAAGGGTTACATTACACTGAAAGGAGGTCTGTCACTCTGTCACAAGGATGGTGTCATAAGTGATGTCATGAGTGATGTCACTGACGATGTCATGAGTGATGTAATATGTGACGTCATCAGCAGTGCATTGCAGGCGCGCTTGTTATAGTGAGTCCGTCTAACTATAACGTTGGAATTTCAATGGTTTTATGTCAGTAAAATTTCCAGCTAACTATAACTGGTGTGAAACCTATGGTTTTTTCAGTGAATTTAATAGGTTTTTTAAATGCTAATTCCTAACTATAACTGGTGTGAAACCTATGGTTTTTTCAGTGAATTTCATAGGTTTTTTAAATGCTAATTCCTAACTATAACTGGTGTGAAACCTATGGTTTTTTCAGTGAATTTCATAGGTTTTTTAAATGCTAATTCCTAACTATATATAGGGCCTCAAACCTATGAAATTTAATATTTTTTATAATGAATCCTATATTGTATATTTATATAATACTATTTTATTAATGTTTATTGTTCATGTTTTTTTTTTTTTGCCCTGGAGCACTCCCGGTGCGCGTACCGGTGAGCGCACCGGTAAGCGCAGTCTTCCGGCGCGCCCCGATGCGCGTACCGAGGAGCGTCCCGTTAGCGCTATTGCCGCGAACGAAAACATCATTGAGACGTTTCGTGAAGCCGTGTCCGCGTGATACGCACGGCGTTAGCGCACCAGGAAGCCCCCACGCGCAGGTTTTTTAATAACAAATTTCTATAACTATAAAATCTAATATTTTTTATAATTATTCCTATATTGTTTATTTATGTAATACTATTTTCTTTATGTATTTTTTATTTTTATTTTTTTGCCCTGGAGCGCTCCTGGTGCGGGTCTCGGTGAGCGCACCGGAAAGCGCAGTTTTCCGGCGAACCGGTGAGCGTCCCGTTAGCGCTATTGCCGCGAACGAAAACATCATCGTGACGTATCGCGTAGCCGCGTCCGCGTGATATGCACGGCGTACACGCACCCGGAAGCATTCGAGCGATTACGATCGCGCAACGTAAGCATCCGACGCGCCCCGGGGCGCGCCCACGGGCGCGCCGGGGGCGCGTAGCGTAAGCGCGTCGGGTCATGTGACCTAAAAATAACACATTTTATTGGTGCAGAACAGTTTTGGTTTCCAAATGATGAAAGCCCGTGTCATGTGACCTGAAAATAACACTTTTCATTGGTTCTGGGCAGTTTTGTTTTCCAAATGATGAAAGCCCCCACCTTTTTTCCTTATTCTGACTTTGTCCTTTGACTGAGGAAGACCTGCTTGGAGATCTGTGACTAATATTTTGTACTTTAAAATGGCTACAGTAGCAGCAGCAGCTGGAGCATCTGCACCACCACCACCATCACCACAAGGACCACCACAACATCACATTGGTGGTCAAGAAGAAGAGGAGGAGGAGGAGGAGGAGGAGGAGAGAGAGAAGGCAGAGAAGGCATTTCCTGCCTGAAGACAATGCCCCATATAAACCTAAGGTGCACTTTATATGGGAGTTTTTTGAAATCCCAAGGGGTGCAAAGAAGGTAAACCTTGCAAAGGTGACTTGTCTCATCTGTGGCGCTGTACTATCCAGGGGGAACCCTGCAAAAAAATATTCATTTGGGAATCACACAATGATTCAGCACATGCAACAATTGCACCCCAATAACTATTCTGCAGCAGAGGTGAGAGAACTGTGCAGAAACCTTCCACAATCGTCTGCCAGCACCTCAACAACCAAAGAACCCACTCCATCGGGTCCAGAAGCAAATCACATGGTTCCAAACATCCAAACTAAGTTTGGTGATTTCAAATTCGTTTGCATATATTGTGGCAAAACTATTACTTATGGTGAGAAGAGTATTACCCTCATCAACATTGCTGGTAAAACCACAAGTGCCCGAAGAAACCCTCATTTTTTTCCTGTTTTTTTTTGCTCCAGTGCAGCCGTTTATAATTCCCTGTGTTTTGTTTCTCCCCATGAAAAATACAAAAAAATATAAAACTGTTCAGAAAAGCCAAAAAAAGTAAAAAATGTTCAAAAAAACAATAAAAAAAATTAAACAACAAAAAGAAGAAAAAAAACAGTTCTTTTCAGAACTACCTCCAAATTATAAAAAAAAGGCTAAATGAAAAAAAAAACTCTGTCATTCTTTTTCCCCCATGGTACGCTCCCCGGTCCGCTCCCCGGTGCGCGTACCGGGCGCTCCCCCCGTGCAAATCGAAAAAAAAACTACAATTTTTTTTGCCCCGTGGGGCCCCCACATCAAACCTAGAGGGTCAAGGGGGGTCTATCCTGCCCCCTTTTGGTCATTCCCCTCTTTGTTTTTGCCACCTCTTGTGTCTCTATCCTACCGAGACACAAGATGGCGGCCGCTCTGGACTGTTTGGAATGTTGACAGACACCCGAGAGCCAAGCAGGTTTTCCGTGCGCGAACTCGCGTAGCGCGCTGGTTAGCGCCCCAGTGCGCGTACCTGGGCGCGCTTATAGATATATATATTTTTTTGAACCTAAATTACTCAAAATCCACTGGAGCACATATCTTGAGACATAGCAAAGGCACATCGGGCTACCAGTCCCTACAATTTTGCCAAGTTTGGTGGAAATCCATTCAGCGGTTCGGGCTAAAAGTGAGGTCGACCGCCCTATGGAAATTAACATGGGGAAAACATGTTTTGGGACCCCCCTTTTTTCTCGGCCCCCGCTTGACGAATCCCCCCCAAACTTTCAGGAAAGGACCGGAGCGCCGCGAGGCAAATTTGAGGAAAATTTCAGGCAGATTCCTCAACCGGCGCCAAAGTTATTCACAATAGAATGTTGCGATTTCCCTATTCAAAATAATCCTAACTATAACTACCTTCTGGCGATCGCCAGTAGGTAATATATATATATATATATATATAGAACATCACCAAAGTTCCGGTCCAAAGCCAGTCACGTTCACGGGTGGGTCGGCGTAGGGTTACCGGTCACCCAACACATCCACAAAGTACCTTTATCCGTTTGAATAAAACGTCGCCGACACTCTGAAAGTTGCTGTGCACGAAGGATTTAATAAGGCAGGAAAAGTTTTCCTGCCTTATTAAATCCTTCGTGCACAGCAACTTTCAGAGTGTCGGCGACGTTTTATTCAAACGGATAAAGGTACTTTGTGGATATATATATATGCTGTGTTGTGCTGGCGAGGTGCGCTTCCACTAAACAATAAAATTGAATGCTCACCTGCAAATTGGGTCTTCCGCTCTTTTCTACGATTGGGATACCGTGACAAGGGTTCCAGTGGCTGGATTGAAGATTGCTAGCATATATATATATATATATATATATATATATATATATATATATATATATATATATATATATATATATATATATATATATATATATATATATATATATATATTCTCCTTCGTTTCTTCTTCCCACGATTACCACAGATGAAGTCACGGCACACCAACAGGTTGGTTCACAGATTTTATTTACACACCATGTGCAAAATAAAGTGCATCAAAAAACGGACGGTCTACGCGTTTCGGCTCCTTGCCTTCAACTGGACCATAGAGTCCTCGAGTCTAGACCTCATTTTAATATATATATATATATGCACAAAGTCGTCACCACCGATCACAAACCCTTTGGCAGGCAAACAATGACGAGGAGTAGACCCGGAATTGCTGGTGCAAAGATTAAAACAAATTTATTGTGCCCAGCGTGTCCCCCATAACGCGTTTCGCTTCAACCAGAAGCTTGATCGCATGACATACTACGTGTAGTTCAGAAGGGCTTTCAAAGTGACAGTGCATGAAAACAATTGCTCATGAGACACGTGACTCAAAGTATACTGTAGACATAGATAAAATACTGTGCAAATTACGCAAGATTCTTACATACATTGAAAAATTGTTTGAGAATCTATAACATCATGTATAAAATGTGCTATGGGGCTCATAAAATGTAATACAGGTACAATCATATCATCTTGAGCGAGGGCGGAAAAATATATTGCAATTCACGCCTTTTTACCCATCTCCTATTGTTTGCTGAGTTTAAAAAAACATTTTTTTTACCACTTAAAGAAGGCGCTGTCATGCTCCGAGGTCCCTCTCGCGAAGAAGCCTGATTGCCTTGTCACTATAAAAGACGCTCTAAGACAACAGAATGCCGCTTTGCGTTCTAGCGTTTAGCTCCCCCTTCCGTATGTTCTGTCCGCGTGAGATTTGCCTGACTTCCGGTTTTTGTCCGTTGGGTTTCCTGTTCTGTTTCTCCATGTCCTCCGTACTGGAGTTCTGCTCTGTTTTACCCGATGGCCTTCCTTGGCGGTTCCTCTACTGCGCTGACCCTTATAATTGTGTTTTCTTTATTGCTTCTTTTCACAAATTCGTGTGAAGCAATTCGTGTTTGTGTGATATTTCTTTTCTCCTTTCATATCCCCAATTCCTGGTGCTCTGTCCGACGGCCGGGTTTTACCCCGTTGTCCGGCCGGGTACTGCTTATCCCAAACACCCCTGCTCCTGATGCTCCGCCCAACGGCCGGGTCTTACCCCGTCGTCCGGCCGGGTACTGCCTGCTGCATATTCTGGTTCACTGGCCGGAGCTGTCTCCCGTTGGGTGAACCTCCCAACCAGCCTTCCCTTTTGCATTTTGGAATACGTTTGTTTGGGGCACTTGCGTGGACCAATGTTTTTCGCTGCTCAGCCACTAGAATCACGATTACACCTTGTACAATTTATCAGAATAAAGGCTCACATGAATGCAATTCTCCTTGGAATAGAGTGTGGGCGCTCTTCAAGTATCCTTAATAAAGATATTGTGGTGAGATTTACATATCACTTTCTTATTATACTAGAACAGAGTGAGGTAGAGTGCTTATACTCTTGGTCCTTTTCTAGCACAGAGAGAGCGGACGCCAATTCTACCCACCAGTGGTATCTCAAGGTCCAGACTATTAGCAGGGGTATGTGCAGTCTATATATGTATGTAGGCATTGTTTATGTACACTCTTTTGTACTACAGTATAGGCTGTAACATCTTCTTTCCCTTACAGCCTGCCTACACAACAAGAGCCCACATTGAAGTTCCACAAGCCAAGATCTATTCTTTTCCCCACCTTTCCTTGTTTTGTTTCCCTGTTTTCCCCTGGTGTGCCATCCGTTACTCTAGAGTCTGATAGAGTAGGAAGGCCGTAGGGGAAGGCTGAGGACTATTCTCCGGATTCCTGACGCTCCTGCGGAACAAGCTAGGAAATCATTACAGGCCCATCAACATAGCACACAAACGTTTCAGTCATTTTCTCTGTACAGCATATAATAAAATATACTATGTCATGATACCAAACAGACTTGGTTCTTGCCTGTTGGTTTTTATAAAAAGCCCATAGTGGGCAATGGTCACGTATCACAATTCAAAATTTATATTCACTTTAACAACGCAAACCTTCATATTTGAATTAAAGTGACCCAAGTGCATGAAAGTGCAAAAAATGCTAAAGTGCAAATATACAATAAATCCAAATTAATTCATAGCAAACTATATGCACATACATTATTCCATATATTAAAAGATATAGCCTGGCGGAGACAGAGACTTCATTACTACTGATAGTTTGAATATGAAAAAATATCAGATAAAAAAGACACAGCGCTCAACCTCATTTATGTTCTCTTAAGTTAAAAACTATCTTGCAAGAATCAGCCGTAGAACAGAACCCCCTCCGGGAGGAGCAGGCAATTTCTAGATAAACTTGTTCTTTACTGTCAGATACAGGTATGAAGGTCTTCTCTGTCATTCAACCCATTTGGGTTTTTGCTATTAAACTCCAATATATATCTTGTCTCGAGGAGACGTAATTTAACCTCACGATCCCCTCCTCTTTTAGATGGTAACACTGTATCTATGACAAAATATTGGAGATGGCAAGGATTGCCTGCATGTTTAAGTTCAAAATGCCTTGCAACTGGGTATGCCTGATCATGTCCTGTAATTGCCCTTATGTGCTGGAGTATCAGTTTGTGGGCGGGTAACCTGGTACTGCCAACATACCACAACCCACACGGACACTCCAGCACATAGACTGCATAATCTGTTTTACAGGACAATCTTTTGGAAACGGCTATCGGGTCTGATTTGAAAGGGCTAGTGTAATGTGTCTTATTGATGCCAAAGCGGCAAGCCTTACTCTGGGGACATTTTTTAAAACCTGTACTTAATGACAACCATGTATTAGAGACTTGAGGTTCCAAGGTATTGCTGACTAAAGCCGTAGCCATGGATGGAGATCTTCTGAAAGTAAGTAAAGGTTTGTTTGCTACCTCGTGACCAATAACAGGGTCAATTTTTACTAAATTCCAGTTTTTACAGAAGATCTTTCTCAATTCTGCATGTTGTCGATTGTAAGTGAGGATTATACGAGATGGTATACTGGGCTCTTTATCACTCACTACATTTTGCTTAACTCTTGGAATGAAAGCCTCCTGCCTTGTCATATTTTGTGCCTGTCTGATCGCATTGGTGAGCACTTGATGGGAGTACCCTCTAGCCAAGAAACGCCTCCGACTGGCCTCTTATGCCACAATGCATTTGGAATCAGAACTACAAATTCTTCTGATCCGCAGCATCTCCCCATAGGGGATACTGCGGATCAGATGTTGCGGGTGATGACTGGCCGCTTGTAGAACCGTATTCCCGGCGGTGGGTTTCCTATACAGTTTGGTGGCTAGGGCATTATTCTCCACATATACCTCCACATCCAAAAAACATAGTGATTTGGCATTGATATTGGATGTGAAGTTAAGATTTAGGCTGTTGGTGTTACGCTCATCAACAAATGCTATAGCACTGAAGACTGAACCTCTCCAAACAAAAAATAGGTCGTCAATACACCTCAGATACAGAAGGGTGTGTTGTTGGGCAATTGCATGGTGTAGCCCATACAGGACCTGCTCCTCCCACAGCCCCACATGCAAGCAGGCGTAGCTGGGGGAGAAGCAGGCCCCCATTGCAACAACCCTGATCTGCTGATAGATGGCATTATTGAAAATAAAGAAATTTAGCTCCAGACACATTTGGATCATACTCAACAACATTTTGTTATGCGTAGCAAAATTCATTGGACGCCTATTTAAAAAAAGTTCAGCAGCTTTCAATCCATCACAGTGTCTTATTGATGTATATAAGGCGGAGACATCCAAAGTCAATAAAAGCAAGTCTGGTCCCCAAGTGACCTGCTCCACTTTCCTTAAAAAATCAGAAGTGTCTGTGACATACGAACTCAATGACTTGACCCAGTCCTGCAGAAAATAATCAATATATTTGGACACATTCTCTGTGGAGCTGTTAATCGCCGAAATATTCGGTCTTCCTGGGGGTCTATGTATATCCTTATCGACTTTTGGGATCAAATAAAAAGTGGGAATAACTGGATGTTCCTTTTTTAAGAAACGAAATTCATCCTCTGATAATAAACCTCCACTTCTCCAAGCCTGGAGTTTCAAATATTGATCCGCCCAAGTAGATTTCAAAATTGGGATGTTGCTTCTTCTGTAACAGGATGAGACCCCCAAATGCACTTCGGCCTCATCTAAGTACATTTGACGGGGCCAAAGGACAATATTTCCGCCCTTGTCAGCTTGTCTGACTATTATATTGTGGTCAGATTCCAGTTTGCTGACTAGTTGTTTGTAGCACCTGTTCTGTTTGCTAATACTAAACTTTTTCTTGTTAGTGGCGGTATACAGTTTTTTAAAGTCCTGCACCACAATATCCTGTTATACATCCAAGTTGTCATGGGCCATTATTGGTTGGAAGACAGATTTCGGTTTAAACGAAGTACTGCAATGGCCTGAAACTTCAGTTATAGTGGGCTTAGCTGTGTGTATAAACTCCCCTTGTTCATTTTGTAGTGCCCAAATTTCTTCAAAAGACTCACGGTCTTCAACAGATAACAATGAGGGACTACAGACAGTATCCAGCTGTATTGTCTTTTTTGGTTGCAGTCGATGGAATTTACTAAGCTTTAATTTGCGGGTGAATCTGTAAATGTCCATTCTCGTATCGGCATAGTTCAAATTGCATGGTGGACAATATGACAGTCCTAAGCCTAGGACCGATTTTTCTCCCGCAGTTAATTCTAAATCCGTGAGATTAATTACCGAGTTTGAGGTTTCACTTGGTCCACATCCCGCTTCTGAAATCGGTTCCAGCGTCCCCACCTTACCCGCTTTTCCCCTGTTGTTTTTGCGGGTATTGCACTTGCGGTGCTTGCTCCATTTGAAATTTGCTCGTTTCCTTTTGTGCCAGCAGGTATTCGTGGCCTCAGTGTTTCTCGACGGTCCTGGCATAGGCAGTTGACCTCCTGTGCCAACGAAAGCTTGATAAACCCCAAATTAGGATCCCCTGTTGTATCCCCCTCTGGATCGCCCTCGGCTGCTGAACTCAAGTCCGACGCTGATATTGAAGTGACAGTAGTTTCACTCGTTTGTCGTAGAGAAGGTTTATTTGCTCTTACTCTTGCCTTAACTGCCTCATAACGGCGGGCAAACGTGAAAACCTGTCCGTTTTGATAATCTGCTCGGTCTCTTTCAAATTTATAAGCCTTTTATTTTTTGATGACTTCTTCATCTTTATTTAATCTGACCATCATTTCATCCCTCATTCTCTTTATCTGGTCCGTCACTTCCAATTTTGCAATTTCCAGTTCTAAGGCATCAATTTCCACCTGCAACTTGGCCCAATCACTTTCAGCATATCTGACTAAAATATTCATCAGCTTGCTCGAAGACTCCAAGTTGGACTCCGCCCACTCTGCCAGCATAGCCAGGTCTGGGTTATTGTAATTAGGGGCTAAGGTGATACGTAATCCTCTAGGGACTCGTCCAACTTGTAAATAGCAACACAAAGACCGGTGTTCCCACCACTTAGACTGTTCAGAGCGCATAAGTCGCTCCAACCTTCTGAACAAGTCTCTCGTGGTGGGATTACCAATATTACGGCTGGCCAGTGTCGCAGTCATTGATCCCCCGCCGGGGAGTCGGTAAATAAAGTGTCTGCTGCTTCCGCTTGGCTGCGTAGTACATCTGCGGACATTTCAAAGGTGCTGTAATGTTATGGCAATGTCAAATTGCACTTGAACAAACGGTCACTGGGACTAAGCTCAATTTCCTTCCCAGTACCGCGCACACTCCCCACTGAAAGTTTTGCAAGGATCCTACCTGGGACGAAAATCCAGTACACCACTACAGTCAGCCGACGCAGGACGCTCTGACTCCAAGTCCACAGGCGGTCAATCAGCGGCTTGTAGGGGCTTCTTGCATCTTGCTCCACACTGGAGTAACGTAACTCTGGTTTTCGGAAATCCGATCCAGCTGCTTCCTGCCGCGTCGCCCAAAGGGAGGAGGATTCCTACTCGCACCGTTGAAGCGTAGTGGTGCTTGAATATGCACGAAGTCGTCACCACCGATCACAAACCCTTTGGCAGGCAAACAATGATGAGGAGAAGACCCGGAATTGCTGGTGCAAAGATTAAAACAAGTTTATTGTGCCCAGCGCGTCCGCCATAACGCGTTTCGCATCAACCAGAAGCTTGATCACATGACATACTATGTGTAGTTCAGAAGGGCTTTCAAAGTGACAGTGCATGAAAACAATTGCTCATGAGACACGTGACTCAAAGTATACTGTAGACATAGATAAAATACTGTGCAAATTACGCAAGATTCTTACATACATTGAAATATTGTTTGATAATATAAAACATCATGTATAAAATGTGCTATGGGGCTCATAAAATGTAATACAGGTACAATCATATCATCGTGAGCGAGGGCGGAAACATATATTGCAATTCACGCCCTTTTCCCCATCTCCTATTGTCTGCTGAGTTTAAAAAATATGTTTTTACCACTTAAAGGAGGCCCATCAACATAGCACACAAAAGTTTCAGTCCTTTTCTTTTGTACAGCATATAATAAAATATACTATATCATGATACCAAACAGACTTGGTTCTTGCCTGTTGGTTTATATATATATATGCCGAGGTGTGCCTTCCACTTGATTGAATAAATCACTGCTCACCTGCACTTGGGTCTCCTTCTCTTCTTCTGCGCCGCTGGTATCCGGAAATTGGGCTCCTGGCGAGAGAAAGCTGAGATCGTGTTTATATATATATATATATATATATATATATATATATATATATGTATATATATATATATATATATATACATATATATATATATATATATATGGCTCCAGTCGCCGAGTCACCAACCACTGCGACTCCTGAACGAAGAGTGCGTCGTCAAACAAGGACTGACTCGACCACGTCCATAATTTATTCGACAATCCTCTACTTAAAAGCACAGGAAGACGACGCCATGTTCTGCTTTTCAAAAGATTTATTTACACAAGTCGGCTGCTGGGACGCGTTTCGCCTGGTGAACAGGCGAAACACGTCCCAGCAGCCGGCTGGTGTTGCTGTCTTGCTTGCCGGAGGTGTTGTGGAGCTATTCTGTGAATATATATATATATCTATATATATATATATATATATATATATATATATATATATATATATATATATATATATATATATATATATATATATATATCACGAGCAAATGTCCCAAAATGAGAGGAGCATCAGAAACTGGTGCCGGCGGCAAGGTTCAGGACACCCTCGCAACAATACTTTCAGCAAAGACGTATGTGTCAAGAAACACGCCGCACACTACTCCGTTTGTTAAATGCTTTGGTTTATTTTCTGTAGGTTCCCCACCAACCTACAGAAAATAAACCAAAGCATTTAACAAACGGAGTAGTGTGCGGCGTGTTTCTTGACAGAAACGTCTTTGCTGAAAAAAAAAATATATATATATATATATGTATATATATATATATATATATATATAATGAAACTTGTAATTATTATAGCATGTGTAATAAATAGATCATGAGTTCTCTTGCATTATCAGAGGCACTAACTTTTTTTTTAGTGTCTACTACATTATGACTCGAGCCTTTAGGAATAGTAAAAGTTGGGTCTGCTAGGATACCAGGTAGATTTATTCCAGGTAATACAGATCCATCTGATTTGAGTTTAGGTGTGTTGTGTGAAACTCTTGTAAGTCTACTCCAACTTGCTTATTTAGAGATAACTGCAGACGAGGATAAACAAAAGGGTGTAGTCTGTCTTGTAGTCCACAAATATTTTTACCACAAACAGGAATAGTAAACATTTTTGGTAGATGAATTAAAAAGAAAAAAGACATTGTGAGGTCATGCCTTTCTTTAAGAAATCGTTCCCGGGAAGACAGGGAGAGAAAGGGACTCCTTTAGACTACATGATTTCCACATTTCCTGGCGCCTCTGATAGGATAAAAAGAGATTGTCAGAAATGGGCAGAAGGTACAAAGACTTCCCTGGTTCCATGGCCCCCAGATAGCTCTTTTGATAATACATTGATAGTCCATGTAATATCGTATATCTTAGGAGCATATAAAGGAGATAAAAGAACAAAAAGATTAGCGTCATTTAACATGTTGAAGATATTTAGTCAGGATTTCCATGTGGAATAAAAAACTTAGCTAGCTATCGCGTCAGGAATTTTCAATTCTATTAAGACATGGAGGCGAGGATTATGCTTCTCTTTCTTTTAATGCTACACACAGCAGCCAATGAAATCTTTGTATATCAAACAATAAACTACATTTCCCATGATGCAAACACCACATCACTTCCTGTATTAGTCCATAAGACCTCTGCAATACCGGATATCCTCCTCTTTCTTTGCTTCGAACATAAGTCCATAAGTAACTGAAGTCCAACATAAACATCCTCCAACGTGGAAGAACAGCCAACTGGAAAGAATTCCTTTAACCGGAAACATATTCAGTCCATCTTCTTCTCAGAACCTGGAAGAATGAAAAGAATGCCCGTAAAATTTGCAAAAATAGACTATAATCATGGGTGGGCAAAATATTACAATACATGTACTACAACCGGATGGGATAATCCTCGCCTCCGTGTCCTTAATAGAATTGAAAATTCTTGGCGCGATAGCTAGCTAATTTTTTATTCTATTACAGGACCGGAGGCTTCGTATTATGCTAGTTTAACACTCTTGAAATACCATAGAGGAAATATCACCCACCGGCTTGTAATAAAACTGTTTAAACGTAGATTCAGAGGACCAATCAGCTGAATGCATAATGTCCTGAACAGTAGATCCTAACACAAAAGTCTTAGAGGCCATGGCACCGTGAACTGAATGTGTCCCAAACACTTGAATATCAATACCTGCTTCCTGCATCACATATTTTAACCATCTGGCTATAGTAGCCACAGTAACTGGTTTGAAAGGCTTCTGTAAAGCAATCAAT
Organism: Lissotriton vulgaris; assembly: GCF_964263255.1. NCBI lineage: Eukaryota > Metazoa > Chordata > Amphibia > Caudata > Salamandridae > Lissotriton > Lissotriton vulgaris. Next base: position 75,104 of record NW_028249925.1, read on the forward strand.
AATTGTGTAACACCTGCAGGCCGTAAAGATCCTGTACTTTCCTCATAAGCCTTAAGACATTGCACCACGCAAAGTTTATTATTGCTGGGAAACGCATGATAATCAATACTTCTAGACATTGTCTTAGTTCTGGCAGTAATATTAAAGGAAACCCCTTCCGGAGTAAATACTCTACCTGTAATATCCAAGGCTTTGACATCTGAAGACCGCCTACATGCCACAAGGCAGAACAACATGGCCAATTTGGCTAAAAGCTGTTTCCTGGATAATAGATAATTCTGGAGCCAACTATTGAACAGCGAAAGAACTAAAGAGACATCCCATAGTGAAGTATATTTGGGTTTAGGCGGATTCACTACCCTGATCCCTTTTAGAAGTTTGCAAACAAGCGGATGCATACCTACCGGTTTGCCATCAATTTGAGTGTGACCCGCTGAAATCGCGGAACGGAAGTTGTTAACTGAACGATATGCTAGACCCTCCGAAGCTTTCATAGAAAGGAAATTCACAATGCAGGGTAGTCCCGACCCCACGGGATCCACGTGGTATTCCACGCACCAAAGTACCCAGCCCTTCCAGGCTGAAGCGTACCTCTTCCCGGTGGAAGGGGCCCAGGCTTGATCGATAAAGGCTGAAGCTTGCTCCGAAAATTCTGGCATTTGACAACGTCCCCTTGTTTCAGAAGATCCGCCAAGAGATTGATACCCTCCATCTTGAAATGTTTGTAAACAATGTAACCATTGAATTCCTTCAAATTGAGTACCAACCTGTAACCGCCACCTTTCTTCTGAACCAGAAAAATATTGCTGCAGAAACCGCGAGGGCCCTCGTCGCAGCATGCTATTGCATGTTTCTGCAGCAATTCTCCTATTTCTGAATCTATGAAAATGCACTCTGTTTGGGAAAAACACAGCTACGTGGGATTCCTGTCCTGAACAGGGACCTGAAAGAAATCTAGATGAAAGCCCTGTACAGTTTCTAAAATCCAAGCATCTTGAGACAAATGAACTCAATTGTGAAAGAAATGACGAATACGACCCCCCAGAGGGAGTGTGAAAATATCTGGAGTGCTCACCTGATGATTCTGTGGCTTGGCAACCACCACGGTAGGACCCTCTCTGGAATTGTCGCTTATTGAAGCGCTGCCTGGTAGGGTAGAAAGTTCCCCCACGGGTGGAATCCCAATCGCGTCTACCACGGCCAAAGTCACCTCTCTGGGGGCCTTGGTTGTGTGAAACCTGGGCCGATAATCGTGAACATTACCTGCGCCATCTTGCCCGATGGTCCTTTTCTACGCGCACATAGGCCGCAGCCATTTTGATCGATGCAACCATTTCGTGTTCTGTTGTTCACCTCTGTTTAACCTGCACTTCCACAAGTATCTGTATAACCCTCTGACCAACTTGGTATGTGTGCTAAGGGCCATAATCTAGCGGACATGCCCACGTTCGATGTTAAGCTTCAAAAAGACATTCTATTGCCGCCGCAAACCTCTGAATTCCTTGTTCCTCCCCATCCCTGTGCATGTAACCAAAGATTGTAGATACCAAAAGGTCCCGCACTAACCTGGTTTATTGCACCCCAAAGAATGTACCTCCCGATGGACAATGGAACTTGTTTTCCTATCAACAGTGAAGGACGTTAAACCCTGACCAGTCTCACATGTTCTCGACCCTGAGGCAAAGGCCAGCTGCCTGATAAACATCATATGTCCGACTATTTATGATTGAGAGGGTACGAACCAACCTGTCCGGAATGTATGGCATCTTGTCCGCGGCAGGGATACCAAGCTTACATGACACCGCTCATAAAGATTGTATTATCGAAGCACTGTATAAAAGTAGCTGTTGAAGAGTTGAAGTTAGAACACCTCCCTGAGAGACATCCCGGTGTCTGCGGTAGATGTGCTTTCCTCTAGAGAAATAAACCAGTTTCTTGCCTTCCAGTTTCCAGCGCCTGCCTCGTTATTTTAATAGAATTGTATGCGAATTAAAGGTGATAAGCCAAGCAGCTTTGGGGGTCTCAAAGGGGGCTGCTTTTCCATAGTTGGATTGGCGGCCAAACGAGCGTCCCGTTCTCGTGAAAAACACCAGCCTGAAGGGCTCGCTTTATCCCTGACTGGGCTATGTCGAGTGTAGTAAAGGTACCTACATATTTGGCCATGTCCTTAACAAAACGGTCACCGAATAAGTTGCCGTCCGCTAGGGGACCTGGTTTCGCGGCTGCAAGTTCGGTGAGGTTAGAGTCCATCCTCATGAGGAGGGACTTTCCACGCTCAGTTGATATAGCGCAATTCGCGTTGCCCAAGAGGCAGATCGCCCTCTGGGTCCACCCAGCCAGAACGTGTGGATCCATTGCCACGCCTGATTCCTGAGCCTCCAAGGCCATTTCCAATATCTTGGCCAGGGGCCCCACCACATCCAGGAGTTTATCCTGGCATCCCCTCCATGCACGATCAATGTCCTTCTTAGGGTCCTTCGTGAATTTTTTCAAAAAGGTTAACATACTTGAATCTATGTCGGGAGTCTCCGCAACCTTATCAGCAATGTCCGGTCGAGGACACTCAGACCTAAGCCTATTCCTGACGTCCTTATAAAAACTTTTTCAGAGATTGTCATGAATATAGACAGCGACCTCCGGTGATGGTAGCCAATCGGATGAACTTGGGTGCACAATAACTGCAGGGTTGAAGGTAAAGGGGGTGGACACAGGTGGATCTGGTTCCACATTCTTGGACGTCTTAACTCTTTTCCTGGGAGGAGACTCGTCAGTAGTATCGGTATTCGTAGTCTCAGTGTCCGTATCCGTGTCGGGAACTTTGGACGTGCTAGGGTCAAGACCAGGCAGTGAGGACAAGGAATAGGAGTGTGGCCAAGGGTTAGGTTGCGAAGCTGGAGGGACATTATCCTTCTTAGGATTAGCAGGGGAGGTAAACCCATGACGCTTGGCAAATTTCTCCAACTGCTTAGTGATGGGCTTTAGAGCAGTTGCCAAGGCTTGTTGAACAGTTCCCGGCACTGCCTTCTCCAGGGCCTTGTTGACGGAATCCTGGACCGAGGCGTCCAGGGCCTCAACAATATTATCTTCAATGGAAGAGTGAGCCACTTCCTCTTCATAAACTTCATCCTCCTCATAAGTAACCCAATCCTCCATGCTGGAACCAAATTTGTAAATGGAATTGCTCATGAAGCCAAAATATATAATAGGATTGAGAGGAGTAGGGGGGAGCTACCCCACAGCACAAAACCAGTCACCCAGTACCTAGCTCCTCAGCCAGGGGCTGTAGTCAAGTTTTTGCAGCCCACAGGGCGTAAAATGGAGCAAAAGAGCAGAAATAGTATACACAGGAGGTGTGCACCCTCCAGGTCCAGCTTTTCTTGCAGCTTGCCAAGCATAGGGATCAGCTCAGGAAGAAATCCGACAGAAAATGAGAGAAACCTAGTGAAAAACAGGCAGTAGCGAGGTGCGTAGCCCAATCCAACCAAAAACAAGCCCAATTGGGCTACGCACATCAAAACTAAACAAAAAACAAAACTGAATGCTCCGAGCGTCTTCCGTCCAATGAGGGGGGCCTTGACGCTCAATGATTATTTTATTATCCCGCCGTTGGTGGGTCGGTACTGGTGCTGTCACTGAAGTTCCCAATGTTTTCAATGGTCATAATGATCCTGCAGCCGTCGCTGCACTTAAGGCACCCGCAGCGCGGTAACTAGTGCCCCCAGACGCGCTCCTCCCGTCTGACGGTGAGAGCGCGTCGGAATAACAAACCAGCCCAGCGGGGCTCGCTGAAAGCAGCGCACACACCTCAGATGGCAGCGCGGTGTTGCAGAACGGCAGAACAATCGGTGGCAATGACCACAATAAAGAAAGCACAAGCACCAGAAATAGCAAAGAGTGACAGTGCGCAAATAAACTGTCAAGTAAAACACATACAGTGCATCAACAAGAATATAGCAATCAATCAAAGGCACTTAACTGGCTAGCAAAGAAAAATGAGGATATCCGGTATTGCCGAGGTCTTATGGACTAATACAGGAAGTGATGTGGTGTTTGCATCATGGGAAATGTAGTTTATTGTTTGATATACAAAAGATTTCATTGGCTGCTGTGTGTAGCATTGAAAGAAAGAGAAGCATAATACGAAGCCTCCGGTCCTGTAAAATAATTCACAGCATCACCGACATATTCTGGGATAATTAAAGGGCCCTTCTGCCGTCAGGGTATGTATCCATCATTATTGGTGGAAGATAAGGAATCCACTACCTAAGTAGACTCAGTGGACACTGATGTTCCGGCTGTAGACTACAAAGACCTATCGTTAACACCCCTGACTGACATAAACAAAATTACACCAAAGGTTGATGACTTGTTAACATGAGGGGGGTTGAACTTGTTCAAATAATTAATAAAGATTCTATTAAACCTGAAAAAATATAGGAGGGAACAGTGTCTCTAACAGGAGACATTTCAGTAAAATTAAGACAGGACAATAATGGAAACTTGATGGAACAAAAGTCAAGAGACATATTGGGATGTGTGTATTCATCATTGTTAGTGGAAGATAAGGAATCCACTACCTAAGTAGTCTCAGTGGACACTGATGTTCCGGCTGTAGACTACAAAGACCTAACGTTAACACCCCTGACTGACATAAACAAAATTACACCAAAGGTTGATGACTTGTTAATGTGAGAAGTTGGCCCGATATGCAGCGTTCGCTATTCTAGCGACCGCTATGTATCGTTCCAAACAACCCTTATGGTGATTGGTTGTAAGTCAACCTATAGACCAGCTATCCTAGTAGCGTGGATACGAGCAGTCTAAGGCTAAAGACTCGAGAGGGCGTGTTAAGCCAGCTGTTTACCACACATGTACCCCTTGAACACCAAGTGAAAGGACACCACATAAGTGTTATGAAAATAAACAGGATATTTATTAAGAATCACAACAGCCCTGTACTCTTTATGAGGACAGGGTACTTAGCACAAACCAAATCTCTTAGGAAAATACTTCAAGTGCACAATTAAAACAAGTGTCCGAGGACACGGAAAGTTTAAGGTTTCGGGCGGACCCGATAAGGCAAGTCGGAAGCGAGGGACTCGGGACCCTAGAGTAAAGAGGCTATGCAGGCACCGAAATGCCGAGTTACCTAGCCACGAGGGCTGCGGCTGCACAAGTCTTACAGGCGTTGGGGTCTTCGCTGACGAGCCAGGAGCCGGAAGAAAAGGAGTTGCTGGCCGGCGACCAGTGATGAATGGTTCGTAGAGATCCAAGCCTGGATCAGAGATTGATGATACCTGAAAGCAGAGGGGACCAAGTTCGTACTACTAGCCAGTAGTCAGGGGGTACCAGGAAGGCACCGGTTGGCCGTCACCTCGACCAGGTGAGTGGGCGACGCTAGGCTCTGCAGTCTCACGGACCAGGAGGCGTTGTCGGCGACCACGGTGGAGGTGCGAGCTGTCCCACGAAGGATGATGCTGTCGGCGTCGCTGGGCCCAGGATGGGGCAACAAGCCTTGGCAGATCTCAGGGCCACGTGGTGGGCCTAAGATGGCGTCTTGAGTGGACCAGGAGGGTCCGGAGTGCTTCTCTCAAAGATGGAAGCAAGGGCCAGTCTGGAGCAACCAGACCAGCAGTGTTGATTGTCGGATGTCGTCACAGAAGGGCACAAGCCAGCGGCTAGTGACCAGACAACGTGCTGAGCAGCGAGCAGAAGGGCCCCACGCAGATCGTGGAGATGCTGGGAGACTGCACTTCGGTGCTGGAGCGGCTCAGGGTCGGGGCTTCTCGGACCCCAGAGCACTCACCAGGGAATTACTTCGATGGTCGTGCTGGTTAAGAAAGCGTGCAGGTTTTGATGATGGCCGGTCCCTCGAGGTCTCGTCGCACCCACAGATCACAGCTGAGCTGAAGACGTGGGTAGAGGTCAGAGGTGCCAGGGAAGCCGGTTCTCGTCGAGCTGGGCCGTCGGATCCATTAGGAAGGACTTGCAGCAAACCGCAGAGTTCTTAGATGGTGCCCGCTGATGCAGGGTGACTACTCCTTAGTCACAAGGGAGAAATCTTGAGAAGAGTCTCGAATGTCCTTTCGTAGAAAGTAGTTCTTGATTCAAAGATGATCTAATTTGGAAGGGTCCCCGCTCCGGTCTTTATCCTAAAGAAAGGGGTGGGTACATGACTAGGTCCTGCCCTAAGGGTGGGACCAGGAAGGGGGGTAGTTACACCCCTCTCCCCTGCCGGACTTTCCCCAGGCCAGGGCTGGCGCCCCTGGAACTGGTTCTGACCGGCAGATGCGTAGTGAGCACCGGGGTGCCACTCCGCAGTCACCTTCTCGCCAAAGCCCTACCTACCCAGAATACACAAACCCTGTCTGGGACGGTGCGAACACCGCCCTCGACAGGAAACCCTTTGTCCAAGCGCTCCTCGCTGGAAGGACTCCCAGCAGCAGGAGGTCAGACTCGTGTCTGTGGTGGCAGCATCCATTTTGTGGAGCTGAGGCTTTAGTTAACTTTAACCGGGGTTCACAGTTACGTACATGTCGTGTCCCTCTAGAAGGGCGGAATGCTAACCTCGTCGCCAGAGTTGGTGAGAGGGCAGCATCCCGATTCGTATGACACCTTACTCGACATGTCTTGATAACGCGACACCGAAGTTACCGATATTATTATTATTATTGCATTTATTGAGCGCACAGCTACCCGGAGGTTTCCAGGCGCTTGCCTTGGGAACCCGTCCTGGCTTTTCCCTGTGAGATAGCCCCTACAGGCCATCCCCAAGGTGAAAGCCAGGCATCCCGCCGCAGGGGGCCGTTGTGGAGATTAAGCAAGCTTAATGCCCAGAGTTGCAGAGTGAGAACCCATGATTAGAGCAGGCACCGAAGCGAGAATTATCGAGTCCGTGGACATTTGAGCTCAAGACCCTGCCGCATCGGGAATTGAACCCTGGTCCCGGGTCTGACCTCAGCTTCCGGGTCTGCCTGCTCTACACCATGAGCCACACTTCTCCACATGGTATGGTACGCGTTATCATGGAACAGCCATTGGGTCTTGATTCCGCAAGCTGCAACCGGGCTCGGCTCGGGCCAGAACACAGTTCACACGAGCCCACGCACGCTGCCTTCAGGATTGTCAAGGCCTGCCATAGGAGTGACTGATAGGAACTCGGGTGTCCATTGTATGGTTAGATATAGGGCTACTATATCTAAAGCAAAGTGTGATTACACGACTTCGCCCCAGCTGTCATGCAGCCAGTTGTGTCAAATTTAGGAGGCCAGCCAGGGGTGGCATAATACATGCTGCAGCCCCTGGCGGCCCTGGGTACACCCATGCCCTGAGTTACAGGGTCTGATAGGGGGGCCCAGTACCAATTGGAAATGCACCTAGGGTACATGGAATCCATTTTAAAGAGAGAGCAGTAGGCCTGGGGTCCTGATTGGCAGGGTCCCAGGTCGACTATGTCCAAAACCAGCTAAAACACAGGGCAAAAAGTTGGGGGCAACCATAGTCAGGAGGTACCTTCCTACAGTTAACATGAGGGGGGTTGAACTTGTTCAAATAATTAATAAAGATTCTATTAAACCTGAAAAATATATGAGGGAACAGTGTCTCTAACAGGAGACATTTCAGTAAAATCTATATAGGACAATAATGGAAACTTGATGGAACAAAAGTCAAGAGACATATTGGGATGTGCTAACAGGATACCTCAAAGCTTAAGTGAAGGAAATGGATACTATACAGTGCTCTGATTGATGGGTTAGGCTTAACCACTGAACAGTACAGGTTAATGTTCAGAGATACCCAGAAGACACAGACTCAGGACTGGTCTGAATTTGTTGAATGTGCCACTAAGGCTCTGGAGGGATGGTTGCTGGGAAGCAAGGTTGCAGACTATGAAGGATTGTACAATTTGCTGATGAGAGAACAAATTTTAAATAATTGTCAGAACCAGCAGTTGCATCAACATTTGGTTGACTCAGATTTGACCTCTCCCCAAGAATTGGGAAAGAGGGCAGATAAGTGGGTAAGAACCAGAGTTAAGCAAAAGAACCAGAACCAGAACCAGGGTGGTGACCAGAAGAAAACAGACCAGAAGGGTGGGGAGCAGAAAGCTAAAGACCAGAAGTCTTCAACAGGGCCCCAAACTGAGACAGAGGGTGGGTCCCAAACTTCCAAGAAGAAGAAGAAAGAAGGTCAGAAGAAACCCTGGTGTAAAACTTGTAAGAACACCTCTCACTGGACAAGTGAGTGTAAAAAGGGTGGAGCCCCCAGCACTGCAGCCCCTAAGGCACCTGCACCCACTAGTACAGTTAGCAGTGTTGGTCCTCAAGCCAAGGGTTTAGTGGGAATCACTTTGGGAACTGGAGGAGATTCTGACCTAGTCAGAACTCTTACACAGGCTGTTCTGGTTTGTGAAGGGGACCTAGATTTGGTCCCTGACATAAGTCCCAGTAATCTGGGCAAATACAGACAGACACCTTTGATTAACAACAAAGTGGCTCAAGCTTACAGGGACACATGTGCCAGTGTCACTACGGTGACACCTAACTTTGTGGACCCTGGACAATACATGCCAGGCGATGATTACCTGGTGACCAATGCCAGCAATGTCACTACTACACATAGTGTGGCACTTGTTAACTTTTCCTGGGGAGGGGTAACTGGCCTAAAGAAAGTTGTGGTTAGTGCTGATCTCCCAGTAGAATGTTTGTTGGGCAATGACCTGGAGAACTCTCTATGGTCAGAAGTTGAGTACAGGACTCATGCAGAGATGTTAGGGATATCATCACATGTCCTTGCTGTGACCAGGTCACAGGCCAAAAAGTGCCTCTCTGAACCTCAGGTCTTGGATCCTGGAACAATGGACCAAGTACCTCCCAAGAAGAAGAACAGGAGGGTTAAGGCTGCGCCTTCCCAATTGCCTACAAGTGAGGATCAGGCTTCACAGGAAACTGATCTTGAGACCCCTGAAGGAACTGTCCCTGAAGAACTTGAACCTGATCAGGTTGAGTTTCTGGGGACAGGGGGACCTTCTAGGGCAGACTTGGGGCAGGCTCAGTTAACCTGTCCTTCTCTTGAACCCCTCAGACAGCAGGCTGCTGCTGAGGCTGCTGGGAATGCTCAAGGTGCCCATAAAGTATATTGGGACGATGGACTCCTTTATTCAGAGGCTAGAGACCCCAAGCCTGGTGCTACCAGGAGGTTGGTTATACCTCTGCAATTTAGGGGCTTCCTACTCACCTTGGCCCATGATATTCCTTTAGCAGGACACCTAGGCCAGAACAAGACTTGGGACAGGCTTGTCCCTCACTTTCACTGGCCTCACATGTCTGAAGACACCAAGGAGTTTTGTCGCTCCTGTGAAACCTGCCAAGCCAGTGGTAAAGCAGGTGGAACAACAAAGGCCCCCCTGATACCACTACCTGTGGTGGGGGTTCCCTTTGAGAGAGTGGGGATTGATATTGTTGGTCCAATGGATCCCCCTACAGCATCTGGGCACAGATTCATACTGGTGGTAGTGGATCATGCCACCAGGTACCCAGAGGCAATTCCCCTTAGGACCACAACAGCTCCTGTTGTGGCCAGGGCCTTACTTGGAGTTTTCTCCAGAGTGGGGTTTCCTAAGGAGGTAATATCAGATAGAGGTACCAACTTCATGTCTGGATATTTGACAGCTATGTGGAAGGAATGTGGTGTAAACTACAAGTTCACCACTCCTTATCACCCACAATGCAATGGGCTTGTTGAAAGGTTTAACAAGACCCTAAAGGGCATGATTAAAGGATTACCTGAAAAGCTCAGGCGAAGATGGGACATCCTTCTGCCCTGCCTTTTGTTCGCTTACAGAGAGGTCCCTCAAAAGGGGGTTGGCTTCAGCCCCTTTGAATTGTTGTTTGGGCACCCTGTAAGAGGACCCCTGTGTCTTGTGAAGGAAGGATGGGAGTTACCTCTCAAAAAGCCTAAACAGGACATAGTGGACTATGTACTTGGTCTCCGCTCCAGGATGGCAGAGTACATGGAAAAGGCATCCAAAAACCTTGAGGCTAGCCAAGAATTACAGAAAGCTTGGCATGACCAAAAGGCTGTCCTTGTTGAGTTTCAGCCTGGACAGAAGGTATGGGTGTTGGAGCCAGTGGCCCCAGCAGCACTCCAAGACAAATGGTCTGGACCCCATACAATTCTGGAAAAGAAGGGAGAGGTTACCTACTTGGTGGACCTAGGAACTCCCAGGAGCCCCCACAGGGTGCTCCATGTGAACAGATTGAAGGCATATGTCAGCAGGGCAGACATGGGCTTGCTCATGGCTACAGATGAGGGACAGGAGGAAGAGAGTGACCCTCTCCCAGACCTGCTCACTCAGAACCCTGAGGATGGTTCAGTTGATGGTGTGGCCTTAGGTGGCAGCCTCACTGAACATCAGCAACATGACTGCAGACAAGTTCTACAGGCATACGGGCATATGTTCTCATTGACACCCAGTCAGACTAACTGGTGTACACATGTGGTGGACACTGGTGACAGTCTTCCTGTAAAGAGCAAAATTTACAGGCAACCTGACCACGTCAGGGACTGTATAAAGACTGAGGTGCAAAAGATGCTGGAATTAGGTGTCATTGAGCCTTCAGAGAGCCCCTGGGCTAGCCCAGTGGTTCTGGTCCCCAAACCTCACACCAAAGATGGCAAGAGAGAGATGAGGTTCTGTGTGGATTACAGAGGACTCAATGCTGTCACCAGGACAGATGCACACCCTATTCCAAGGGCAGATGAGCTCATTGACAAGTTGGCTTCTGCCAAATATTTGAGCACATTTGACTTGACAGCTGGCTACTGGCAAATCAGGTTAGCTGAGGAGTCTAAAGCCAAGACAGCATTTTCTACCCCTAGTGGGCATTATCAGTTTGTGGTGATGCCCTTTGGTTTGAAAAATGCACCTGCCACCTTCCAAAGGTTGGTGAACCAAGTCCTCACTGGGTTGGATGACTTTTGTGCAGCTTATCTGGACGATATTGCTGTCTTTAGCTCCACCTGGGAGGATCACCTGATCCACCTGAAGGAAGTGCTTGAGGCTCTGCAGAAGGCAGGCCTCACTATCAAGGCAACCAAGTGCCAGATAGGGCAGAGCAAGGTTGTATACCTGGGCCACCTTGTAGGTGGAGGCCAAGTTCAACCACTGGAGAGTAAGATCCAGACCATCAAGGACTGGTCCCCTCCAACTACCCAGACTCAGGTCAGAGCTTTCTTGGGCCTGACTGGGTACTACAGGAAGTTTGTTAAGAACTATGGGTCCATTGTGACTCCTCTTAATGATCTGACATCCAAGAAGATGCCCAAAAAGGTTCAGTGGACAGAAATCTGTCAAAAGGCATTTGATGACCTGAAGAAGGCCATGTGCTCTGCACCTATCCTGAAGAGTCCTGACTACTCAAGAGAGTTCATTGTCCAAACAGATGCTTCTGAGTTGGGAGTGGGAGCAGTGCTTTCACAGCTTAATGTAGATGGCCAGGACCAGCCCATTGCTTTCATTAGCAGAAGGCTGACCCCCAGAGAGAAACGTTGGTCAGCTATAGAGAGGGAGGCCTTTGCTGTGGTGTGGGCCCTGAAGAAGCTGAGACCATACTTATTTGGCACTCACTTCAAGATTCAGACCGACCATAAGCCCCTCCTATGGCTTAATCAGATGAAGGGTGAAAACCCCAAACTACTCAGGTGGTCCATTTCCCTACAGGGGATGGACTTTACAGTGGAGCACCGCCCAGGGACTGACCATGGCAACGCAGATGGTCTCTCCAGGTACTTCCACTTAGAACATGAAGACACAACTGGTCAAGGTTAGTCTAATGTCCCTGCGTTTGGGGGGGGGTTATGTAGGAGAGTAGGGTCTGCTATCCTATGGTCACCCCAAATTTTTGCTTTTTGCTTCACTGGTTTCTGACTTAATGTGGCTGTGGGCCTGCTAATCAGACCCACAGCCTGCTGTTCTCTCTCTAAATTAATGCCAATGCACTTTAGGTGCATTACGAATTGGAACTGGTTCACCTTATGAGCCCCTGTACCAGTGCACCCTAGGTGCCCAGGGCATAGGTGTATCCAAGGCCTACCAGGGGCTGCAGCACGTATTGTGCCACCCCTGGCCTGGCCTCCATATTTGACACAACTGGCTGATCACTCAGCTGGGGTAAGTCGGTGTAACCACCTCTTACTTAGGTACAGTATGTCTGTGCCTAACCCTAAACTGGACACATATGTTCCTATCAGCCACTCCTATGGAAGGCCTCATCAATCCTGGAGGCAGAGTGCTTGGAAATATGTGAGATGGTGCTCTGGCATGAGCTGAGCCTGTCTGCAGCTGTCGGGAACAACTCCCTAAGCCGTTCCGGGATATGGCCATACCATATACTCTTAAGTGCATTATAATCCTCGCGGTTAAATGCTATCTTTGGTTTGGCTTTATCAAAACATGTCGAGTAAGGTGTCATACGAATTGGAATACTATCCCCTCGCCAATTCTGGCGACGGGGATAGCATTCCACCCTTCTAGAGGGACACGACATGTGTGTAGCCTTAACCCCGGTTAAAGTTAAACAGAGCCTCAGCTTCACAAAATGGACGCTGCCACCACAGACACAAGTCTGGCCTCCTGCTGCTGACCGAAACTCGGCAGATGGTGGCCTGGACAAAGGGTTTCCTGCCTTGGGAGGTGCGAGCACCACCCCAGACAGGATTTTGTGTATTAGGTAGGACAGGGCTGAAAAGAATCAGACATGCCCGGGGCACACAAGGTGTCCCCGTGCATAGGCCAGTCCAAACCGGTTCTGGGGCCTTCCAGCCCCAGTCCTGGCGCGGAGCTGGACAAAGGAAAGGGGGTGTAACCGCCCCCCTTCCTGGTTCCACCCAGAGGAGGGACCTAGTAGGTGATCCACCCCCAGTTTGGGAATAAGAGGGGGAGCAGTGCCATTGCACAGCAGATCATCCCGAAATCAACTTAAAACTAAGAAGAAGACTGGACTTCGACATTCTGCTGCACAGAAGACTGAAGAAGAATCTCCCTTGTGGCCAAGGAGTGACCACCCTGTGAACACAGGTACCAACCAGCAACTCGACGTCTGCTTTGCCGCCGCCTCCCGCCGGAGACCGAGCCCAGAGCCCGACAAGAACCAGACTCCCAGACCTCTCAAAGCCCGATCCACAGTCCCTGCGAAGAAGGGACCCGTGGAGGCACCGAGTGACGTGGGACCGGACCTCTTGGAAGACACTCGTAAAGCTGACTGCGCAGCTTCTGAGGCATCCTCGACGTTGTGCTTTGGGGATTGAGAACCCCCACCACCGAGCAGCCCTTGCACCGAAGATCAGCCCCCCAGCATCTCCACGATCTGCGTGGGGCCCTTTTGCACTGTGCCACTCGACGCGCCATCCCGGCCACTAGCCACGTGGTCAGCGGCCATCTTGGCGACGAACCCGAGGATTTAAACAGCAGGTCTGGTTGCTCCAGACCTACCCAAGCTCCTGTGAAAAGGAGCCCTCGCTCTGACCTTGCTGGTCCGAGTGAATAGCATCTTTCAACTTCTGCGTGGCTTGCATTTGCCAAGGCCTGTTTGCTCCGATCAGGTCGCCGACACCGCCAACAGCGAGAAGCCTACGTGGGACAGCTCGTGACCGACTCCTGGACGTCCTCGACCCCGGGTATCCACGTGGCTGCAGAAAGAAGCTACCCGACAACGCCTGTTTGCACCCGACATCGCCTGGTTCCACTCTGGTTCCAGGGCAGTCACTGGCTAGTGACTTTGAACACTGTCCCCTCTGCTTTCAGGTCTTCAACTCTTCTGATCCACCCTTGGATCCACCGGAACTCTTCTCATCGAGCCGCCTGCAGCATCTTCTGCTCCAAGCACCATCGACCAGCGTGACGAAACCCGACACATCTTCGACCCTGTGCACCCGCTTCCTGTGGGTGAGGTAACTCAGCTCCGCCGGTGCTCCTGCACTGGTACACATCCCAAGGGCCTGTGTTTTAAGTTTCAGCTCCGTAGGCCACTCGGAAGGTTCCTAACTTTCTAACTTTGTGCTTTTTACGCACCATAGACTTTGTATTGAGAAGTGCGTGCACTTTGAACACTGCACCCGAGTCCCGTGGGCCTTTCCCGACTTAGTTAACTCCAGTCTCGAATAGCTCCAGCGATTCCCAAGGCCCTAGGCCTCTTCACTTTCCTTTAGGTATCTCTTATACCACTTATTTAGTATATGGTTTAGGTGGCCCCTAGGGCTCATCCATATTGTGCAACTTTTGTGTATTTTAAACTGTCTTGTGATTTAACGCTTGTGCTTCTGTGCTCATAAAGAGTCCAGGGGATTTTAATAGTTAATAAATCAATATATATTTTCAATATATATCTGTGTGGTGTCCCTTTCATTTGGTATTCAAGGGGGTTGTGTATGGTATAACAGCTGGCTTCACATGCCTTTCAGAGTTTAGCCTAAGACTGCTTTGTCCACGTTACCACTAGGATAACTGGTCTACAAGGTTGAATTACAACCATCATCATAAGGGTTGCTTGGCATGGTACAAAGTGATCACTAGAATTAGTGAGCATTATATACCAGGCCAACTTCTCACAATCACCAGTGTAGAGGGAACACAGTAAACAATTGAAAGACTAAGCCATAATGCTGATGACTGTTCAAATATATGTAAATTTATACTACATATGACAGATGAAAAGCCAGTTGTGAGGGATACGGGATATGATGTGGAAGCCAAGAATGTGACAAGATAAGAAGAGAAAGATGAGGAAGAGATAAACTCAGTGGAGGCTGAAATAGAAGGGTTCTTGACTGTGAGTGCATGGAACACCCCTGACTGACATAAACAAAATTACACCAAAGGTTGATGACTTGTTAACATGAGGGGGGTTGAACTTGTTCAAATAATTAATAAAGATTCTATTAAACCTGAAAAAATATATGAGGGAACAGTGTCTCTAACAGGAGACATTTCAGTAAAATTAAGACAGGACAATAATGGAAACTTGATGGAACAAAAGTCAAGAGACATATTGGGATGTGTGTATTCATCATTGTTAGTGGAAGATAAGGAATCCACTACCTAAGTAGTCTCAGTGGACACTGATGTTCCGGCTGTAGACTACAAAGACCTAACGTTGAACGCTGAAAACAAAAATGCTGAAATAAATAGAAGAAGATTAGAGGAACAAAGTGCCTTTAGAGAACAAACAAGAGAGCAGATATTTCCCAGTAGTATAACACGGTCTGGGCATCCGCTTCGAGCAGAAGGTATGATAGAATTAGGACAAAGTTCCCCTCCAGCTGGAGCAAGATCCCTTCATGCACGAAATATGCAGGGAATGTAAGTTTTATACAGAGACAATAAAGGAAATAGTGACTTGACATCCTATGAAATAGTAACGAAGGGAGAAAACAGTTGTATAATGTTGTCCCATTCACTAATAACCTTGCAAGGTGGACAGAAGGTATGGTGCTGTAGACGGAAGTGTGGCCAAGAGCAGGCTCATTAGACCCTGAATTGAATAATATGGCTGATGTATGTATTTTTCAAGTGATGGGGACCAAGAGTGGGATTATGATTACATGCAACAAAGTCTGCGTGTGTGGAAGAAATAGGCTATAAGGGTAGAGACACATTATGGGGGACAGTGTGGCAGGAATACCGCTGTAATGCAGATGCCACTGGTGTATAAGACACAGGGAGCACCGTCTGTCTATGTTCCATGGCAACTCATGGATAAAGAAAATCTAAAAAAAGGCCTGCCTCCATTACGTGAAGGAGCAGAGAAATGGATATACAAATATTTGAAAATGCAACAGCTGGGATATCTTTAGCTCTTGGAGATGTAAAGAGCCTGTTTAGCTCCACAGTAGGGATGAGGTGGACAGTATAATGAGAAGTGCAGCGATACAATGAGTAACTATTACAAAGGGAGAACCTGATGGGTCTGCTTTTGGAGTAGTGTGCTCTAGGGTGTGGACTGAATTAAGGAACAGGTACCCAGACCGACCAGACATTGATGACACAAACTATGGGGCATATTATCAAGCCTGTGCGCTAAAATTATCGCCGCTTTATCGGCCGAAAACGGCCGATAAAGCGGCGATAATGGGCTTGATAATATGCTCTATCGAATTCCAATTGAAGCACATGTTAGATGTGAAGACATCTAACATGGGCTTCGATTGGAATTCCACAGAGCATATTATCAAGCCCATTATCGCCGCTTTATCGGCCGTTTTCGGCCGATAAAGCGGCGATAATTTTAGCGCACAGGCTTGATAATATGCCCCTATGTGTCCAGGATAGTCCTGTATAAGAATGGGCTTGCAGCGTGTGTAATTTGAGACTGACTTGTGCTTCTCTTATGGTGCGGTAACTCTCCCAGCGGTGTCATTTTGTGCATTTGCAATAAACGTGCTTGTCCTCCCTTTGTTGCAGATGTGGCGATTAATAATTTTAGCTACATAAAGGGTTTTTCCCGACACAACACGCTCCATAGCTTGCGTCACCCTCCAGAGAGAAAGCACAAAGCAACCACTCCAAAAGGGCTTTGTCTACAGTAAGAAACCACTTCACTTGGCATTTGATGGTGCTCAGAGGGCACCAGGAGTAGGGCATCCTACACCCTATTCCTGTGCTTCCCAAACCCAGAAGACTGCTGGCAGTGCCTAGCGGGTACAAGGCAAGGGCTCTGCCTTCAGCTACTTCTGGTGCTCCTTCAGTGGCATGTTTCCCTCACCTCATGTTGTGCAAGGGGAAGACAGCACATTCTTGATTGTCACACCTGGTGGTCGGTCGAAGGGTTCTCCTAGCTCTGGCTGACTGGCACCAGTGTCAGCATAGTCACACCTGCTTAGCTGAATGTTCCGTGGGTATTGCAGAGCACTAGGTACAGGAAGTGGCTGGCAGAGTGCAAACGTATGTGGGCTGTCACTCATGGGGTTTGTCTTCATTCATTTCAGAGAAACGCCATTCTCTTTAGGCATGACCAGGCTTACATCTATGCTTATCTAAGAAAGTCAGCTCTCTAGCGTCTGTTGCCTGACGTTCCCAGTCCAATATAGTGCCATCCTCTTTTCCTGTGACATCATTTCCTGTCTAGATAATATATAAACTGACATGGAGTTGTGAAGGAAGCCTTACAATGCGTTATTTGCCAGATTTTTCATCACCTACTCAGGTGCCTTTTTGTCCAGGGTCAGGTGCATATGTTTTGGGGAGCCCAGCCCCCACCAAAGACAAAGAAGTGCTTAGGGGAGGAGGTGCAGGATGATGTGGTAGCTTTTGAAAAAGTGTTGTATTGATAGTGGTATATTGAAGCACTCAATTTTTTTGGGTGGTGCTGCGGGTGACAAATGGTGCATTTGAAGCATATTGGTCAAAACTGAACATAGTATAAAGACGTCCTTACAAGAGAGGTATTAAGTCCCCTTGTGAAACTGGTGGGAACATTAGTGTCTAGTGTTTCAGATATAGCACATTGGGCATGTACACCTGCTCAAAACTTGACAACATTTAAATACAACTTTATAGAGGCTTTATATCAGGTTTCTAGTTTCTCCCACAATGGACTAATCCCATGAGCTGTGGCAAACGGGATATCACAAATCACACTAGGAGTGATCACATAAGTGGCAATGGGACTCAATTTAGATACAACTTTATAGGGGATTTGTAGATTCTCCCCTAAAGGATTCATTAAAAAAAAAGTGGTGCCAAAGACTCATTGTCAAGGATTGGTAACATTGATGAAAACAGGATAGAATAAAAAAAAAACATTATAGGTCAGGTATGGAATTAGAACTTTAAAGAATCAGAAGATAAGATATATGTAAAATTGTGTCGTTTGGAGTAATTGTGGCTAAACACCTCAAAGCACTCTGAATAGTGTTTACCATCGTTTCTTTAGTGGACCTAACCTTTCTCGACAAATATGTTTGGAAATGATACGGAGTAGTGCCACTCATCCACTTTGGACTCCAAAGTATGTAATAAGACCCAGTCAGTGGCCACGCCTTCCTACGCAGCTCCGCAAACCATGCCAATACCCTTCAGCAACTAGCATTGTGTTCCAGAAGAAAGGTGTCACTCTCCAATACACTACAACCCCAAATTTCCCGAAATCAGCACCGAATAGCTCCATTGTTGGTGGAAATATATAAACTTGAGTCCTATTTCTGTTCCAAAATGTGCACAAACCTGGCCTAACTATCAATATTTAGTTCTCACAAATCTGCCCCACTCTGACTACATTGATCAGTGCATCCCCAACTGCTGAAAGAGCCCTTCAGTGAACTAGATATAGCATTAGCCTCTAGAGAAGATTGAATGAAGACTTAACAGAGGTAGGTAGTCTGAGGATAGCACAGACAACAGTAAATGTTTACATTGAAAGTACTTGAGAAGTGGCAGCTGGGGATGCGGTGTAAATACTCTTGGCTCAAAGAGCCCAGGGCGAAGGATGTAGGAATGCCCAACTCCCCCTAGATTCGGTCTAGGGCAGGAGGTTCTCAACTTGAGAAGTCTTTTTTTTAAATGAGCATAATAGTGCAATGTATAGATGCTTTACACGTATACAGGCTAAAAAGCCATAGGTTCTGAAGGCGCAAACATTACATATTCCAAGCAAGTTTGGCTCCCACCTGGGGGTTTGAGGTTCACTTGCACCACAACCTTTGAGAAAATGTAGAGAAAATAATGCATTTTCCAGCCCCCAGTTTACATAAATGTTCAGAATGCTATAAGGGGGAGATACAGTTCTAAAACTGCAGTTTCACAGGACCTATCATATGTTATGGCTTTCTTTGCGACTGTGTTTCAGTTACTTTTATTTTTCCTTCTGATCATTTCAATGTACTGAGTCATATGTTCAAAATGCAAATATTCATGGATGATGCACAAATCTCACAGCCTCAAGGTACAGACAGCTGAGCTGCATATTTTACAAGTTAAAATATACTACACCGGTGCACATCCAGAATAGTCACTTTTATCCTTTGTGCAGTTTTAGCACTTTCTTGTCCATCAATATTGTTTTATCGAAATCGACATCCAGTAGCCATATGGTGTTGATAATTAAAATGTTATTTTTCAATCGATAATGATCCACAGCCAACGCGCGTTTCGCCCCATTCAGGCTTCCCCAAGGCTCTTTTCTTCACGTGTCACACAAAATCCCTTGGAGAATGCCTTTAACTTTGTCAAATCCAATATTTCCCAAAGTGAAGTTCTACTATTATGTAGTTCCAATTATGTCTCCAATGTAAATCCTGGAATGTAGGTCCTCCACCACAGAATGATTTATGTAGCCATAATAAGTTCCATCTTTTCGAGAGTTTTTTTAGAGTCCGGTTCCCGTTCTGCGTATTACCCCATGTGTCCCAGTTCATAAAGCAGAACTATATTTCTTGCAGAGCTACAGTTTACAGACCCATAGAACCGCACAGCAGAGCTGTTGCTTGGGCTACAGAGCCTGACAGGTGAGGCCAGTGCAATTACAACCATCATACAAGCTGGGGTCTCACAAAGCAGGTAGGATTATCACTCAGATGAATGCTTGACATGTAGTCAGATAATAGAACTTGCACTGAAACACTGTGTTGTAAATAAATAAATACTTTATTTGCATAATTAATAAAAACCCAATACAACCAACTACTAAAAAAATTAAAAAGCGTGATCAATACATTAGTTACATCATGAGCTGAGAAAGTAGAAAAAAGAGAAGTGAAAAGAGGTTAAGATCGTCATAAGAGGCTAAAAAAGTCCTCGTCCAAATCCAACAGAAAGTAAAGTGCTGCCATGCTCTGCTTCGGCTTAAGATGGTACTTTCATTTCCATGCTCGCGATGGGCAACTTGATGTTGCTGATCGGGAACGAGGAAAAAGTCTCACCGGGATGTCATTTTGCTTGCTCAGTGTGGCATGCATACTAGAATCCTTCCTTATTTTGTTGCGAGGACCAAAGGGTATTTTCTTTGATGTACTTGATTATGCGATGAGTTACTAAAGTGCAGGTCATTTGGCATTTGTTAAATTTAGGTCCAGTAATACATGGGGTGGTCGGCCAATCATAAAGTAGATTGCGTGCGAGCTTCGTTCAGCTTCCTGCAGATTTCATTGTGGAATGTTTGATGAGAGGAGACACTTTTAAAACAAGATTTCAAAGCATGCCGTGGTTTGTGGAGTTGGTCCCTTCAAGCAGAATAGAACTGCTTGGCGGCAAGATCTGATGCCCTTTGAATTGAAGATGTTTCGAAGATAGATTTTGCGCCAAGGTAATAAGACTGGGCAGATGCTTAGTATGTGCAGGGAGTCTTCCCACGGATATTGACAAAGCCTGCACTCGCTGTCCTCTATAGACTGGGGACATTTTGGAAGAGCGTTGAGCAATGGAAGGAGCCTGAATCTGGCTTGGAGCACTTGTATTTTTAGATACTTTTTTAAGGAGCTTGTTTCCAGTTCAGGGAGGACCCGGCTTGGCAGTTCGGGCTGACTGTTCCCATGAGGCACAGGGTCAGACTGATTTGCATATAGCCATTGTCTGACCTAGGGTGGTGTGGAGTGCAAAAAAACGATGGATTTAGGCCCAGATCCTTGTACTGGGGTGAATGTATGACATTGTTCTGCATTCTGTCCATCAACTGTGTTTTTTACAATTTTCACCCCGAGTGGGCTGGGTATGCTCAGACGTGAGTCCCATGCTCTCCACACCACTGGACTCAAGCTATCCTGGCTGAAGACGGCTGATAGCCAGAAACCGGTCCTAGGATGCTTGATTCCGGTCTAGGAAAGACATGGCTTGGCAGTTTGGGCTGAACTGTTCCCATGGGGCGCAGGGTCAAGACTGATTTGCATATGGCTGGGTTCAAACTGGAATAGCATGGTGAGCAAAAAAACGATGGATTTAGGCCCAGATCTCTGTAATGGGGTGAATGTATGACATTGTTCTGCATTCTGTCCATCAACTGCTGTTTTTACTTTCTTAAGGAGGCATGCATGTAAGTCTGTGCAGTCGGTGCCTTGTATGTATTGATGGTCATCCATGCATGGCTGCACAGCCTGAATCTGTCTTTGTGCTCGCGCCAGGAAAGCTACTTGATTTGTTTGCTCAGTGCTAGCTTTGAAGCCTGGTGAGGGAAGCTTTTTTGCCAAAGTTGTTCCACCTTCAGATGTTTAACTGACGCCACTATTTTCTCCGGATAGGAGTTTGGATTTGGAGGTGTGTTTGATGCAATTTCCTGCCATAGCAATGTTCTTAGTGTGTTTGGGTTTCCCCGCCTCAGCAGCAATGCATATTTGAGAAAAGAGCCCTCTTGTACCAGTTCTTGGTCCTGGAGGCCAAATTCTAGTCTGATTTGTGCCGGAGAGGGGCTTTGTGGCAGTTGGAACATGAGGCAGAAGACTTTGATCTGTGCAATGTTCAGGAAGCCTGCAAATTGCCTGGGGAAGATTCCAAGCATGTTAACGTTGGTAGGAAGTTACCTTTTATCCCTGTAAGCAGTGGCTGCGAGGTTGGACTTTGCAATTTGCCTTCCAGAATTTTGAGTGCTGCAATTTGTTACGCCACCCTTGCTTTAAGTGTGTTTAAATGCAGTCAATGGGACCAGTGGACCTGGGGCCATACACTTAGGTACTTGTAGGTTCCACTTCTGCCCACAGGGCTTCCCCACAGTGCCATGTCTGTTTCTTGATGAACTTTTTGCCAAATATGACTACCTTTGTTTTCTCAAGGTTAACGGACAGCTCATTGGTCGAGAAATATGGGTGTAAAGAGGTTAACAGATTTTGCATTGTATTTAAGGTTTGCATCTGAAACTGAGGAAAGCGAAAAGCATATATTGATGCATTATCTCTTATTTTATCCATTAGGTTTATTGTAATACATTGTCTTCAAAGACCAGGACCCGTATTCAACAGGTAATGCAGGGATTGCCATGAATGGCCACTGGCAGAGAGAGATGTACAGCCTCTGTAAGAACAGATGAATAAGTGACAGAAAACTTGAGATACTGCGGACAACTAGCTACTGCCCTGAATGAACCCACGAGCAGTAAGTATGTACCACAGCGTAATAATGGTATATGATCACAATATTATGTTTATGTTGTATGGGGTGGTTTTATGCTTTGGATGCTGGTGGCCAGTCCCTTCTGTGGTTGGCTCATACAAACGCCAATGATGCTTTGATGAAAAGAATGACGATTAGTGCAGCCGCGGTTGCGGGCGCTGCAGGTAAGAGCCGTGCGCCGGCTGGAGGGGGGATTTCGAGAGACGACCATGAGGGAACATTCATTATTCATTTAATTTTCCCTTGTGGTTGTCTCTCGAAATCCACCCACCCAGCCGGCCCACCACTCTTACCTGCAGCGGCCGCGGCTGGATTAGTGGTCCTATTAGGAGGGCCGGGTGTGCAGTCTTATCGCCTATTCAATTGTTTTGTAACTTTATCATGACTTTGTTAAGGTACGTATTAAGAAATTCATAAAACTGATTGTGAATAAGGAATTATCACCCTTAAATACCAGGTTTTCCCGTCATGTCACCTGAGGAGATTGGCACATACTTGGATGATGTGGCATTAGGCTGGCTCTCTAACACGCACCGGGAATATCTAGCACTGCTGTTCGATGAAGAAGATGTCAAGATGGCCATAATGTCGCTGCCGACTTGTAGGGCAGATGGCCATAATGTTGCTGCCGACTTGTAGGGCAGCTGGAATGGATGGCCTGCATAGTGAATTCTGTAAGGTGTACGCGTCGGCACTGGCCCCGACTATTAGAAGTATATGCAGAAGCGTATGACACAGGAAGGCTGTCACCATCTCTCAAGGAGGCCCTACTGGTGACTCTGTTGAAACCGGATAAACCTCCGAACAAATGTGAATCGTAAAGGCCAGTCTCTATAATTAATATTGATGCAAAAATTCTTGCGAAAATGATTGCAACTAGTATGCAACGCTAGTTCCCATATTGATCCTGCCTGATCAGTCCAGATTCGTCACAGCGCGTTTCACTACACATAATCTTCGAACTATTTTCTCCACTTTACATTACTTTGACCCTGATTTCCAAGCTGTTGCTGTGCTGCTCAACGCGGCAAAAGCTTTTGATTCCTTAGAATGGCCGTACATGTTCATGGTTCTGGAACGGATCGGTTTTCCTCCTTTTAAAAAAAAAATGGATTAGAGTGCTCTATGAAAAACCAGTTACTAGGGTGAGAGTTAAAGGGTGGGTGTCGTCTCCGATTCTGATTGAGGGTGGCACGCGGCAGGGGTGCCTACTGTCACCGATGTTATATTCGCTTGCCCTTGAACCCCTAGCCTGCAAGTTCCGTCAAAAGCATGGGCCAACCGCTTTGCGATTCCGACAGAGACCGCTGGTCATTTCTCTGTACGGGGACGACATGCTACTATATGTACGTGAACCTGAGGTATATTTGCCTGAACTGCTCTGGGAATACATTACATTTAAACGGTTCTCTGGCCTTGGGATCAACTGGTCGAACAGGGTCACTGATGCTCTCATTCTTTCACCCTCTGAGGAGTGAGTGCACTGAGCTAGATTGCTTCATTCCCAGTAGACAGCTGCCGGTCTTTGTTCCTGGCACCAGGGCTTTAAGTGGGCCAGGTTTCACCGGGTCTGAGCACCAGCAGTTTTTTAAAGGGGGCCTCCAAAAGGGTTTCTATCGGGCTTTGTTTGGTGCCCTGGCACAGGCGCTCTGTGTTTTTTCCAGACTGCAGTGACAGCAGCAGGCACATCAATGTGCGCTGCTTACACTGCTCACTTTTCACTAGTGGAAAAGTTATGGCTTGAGGTCATGCCAGGTGAGCATTGTAGGGGAAGGGAAATCCCTTAAAGAGAGTCATTCTCTCTCTCTGGTCCCTTCTCTTTTTGAAACTCAGGAGCAGCAACATTGTTGTGGGGTAACCAGGGCTGTTAGTGGAAGCTTTATTAATATTATATGCTTATTTATGTTATGCAACTAAAAAACAAAGCCAATAGTCCTGACTTGTCGGTTTGATGTTACTTGTATCACATATCTGGATGCAATGACAGAAACAACAAAATACAAGTCGGGTGGCACAATATGCTAGGAACAGACTTTTAGCCTAGGTGTTTTTAAGCCACCCCCGTAATTAGATTGGGCACGCCCCTTTCAGACCCCCAGTTTTTCATCCCTCTTAAAGCCCTGCACCCGTGGGCAGCCCCCTCCAGGTCACACTGGTGCCCCCACACCTCAGCCCTGCCTCTGCCTCGCTTCCTGCTGCTGCTCCCTGTGCTGAGGGCACTCGGGCCTTGGCAGGCTGGGCCCGCCCTGCTCCTGCCCTCTCCCTGCCTCGTGCCAGCTGCTGCAGCTGCTTTGAGCCGCCCTCGTGCCAGGGGTGCCAGTCAGTAGTCTGCCCATCAAGGCACCTCCCCACATGTCCAAAGCAGGGAGGGGGCACCCGTGCCGCGCTCTCTCCCGTGCCCTCTGTGCGGGGGCAGACATGACAGCAAGGGTGCCAAGCAGGGGGTGTGCCCGCCCCCTGCTGGCGGGCATTAATCACGGAGCCACCCGTTGATTGGCTAATAGTCAAGGTGGTCCCTGCTGATTAGATAAAAGTCCGGAGCCCCTGCTGATTGGTTAATAGTCAAGGAGCCTCCCGCGGATTGGATAAAAGTCTGGAGCCATCTGCTGATTGACTAACAGCCCCCGTTGATTGGATAAATGTCCAGGGAAGGTAGATGAATGAAAACAAGTCCAGGACGGCAGCTGATTGGATAAAAGTCCGGAGGCAGTCGCTCATTGGATAAAAGTACGGAAATACTTGCTGATAAAAGTTCGGACACACCTACTGATTGGATAAAAAGCCGGAACACCTCCTGATTGGTTCACGAAACACAGTAAACAAACGCTGCTCTCAACAAAGGGATCCCAGCTCCCTCCACGGGAGGGATCCGGCGGCAGGGATCCAGCGGCAGGGATCCGGCGGCCTCCCCTCAGACCTCCTCCTCCTCTTCATGGCGCTCTGCGCGTATGGAGACGCGGGAGCTGCATGTGGGGCGGGGTCATTTATGGGGGTTCATGAGTCTGACCCCCCTGCCCTAAACTCATGTTCAAAGGTTCAAAATAAGCTTTATTCGATATTCAGCAGAGAAATATCATATAAGCGTACATTATTATACGGTGTTTTAAAACAAGATGATAAAAGGAGAAAAACATAGAATTTCAATTTAAAAAAAGCATACTGTTTAAGGAATCAATTAAAAACAGCATTTAAAAGCAGCATTTAAAAACGACAGTTGTTATCACCCATATCCTTCTAAGGATTTCCTAAATTTGCACCAAGTGTTATTGAACATTGCTCTGGGGCCCGGGTAAAAATCAAACAAGTCCCAAGTAGAAATATATCTAAAAGACGTTTAATGGAGCCCGCTGGGGACGTCAAATATAATAGAATGTCATCCCGGGAGTACTGTATTTAAACAAGGAATGTCATGTGTAGCATTGTCGCGAGTTAGAACATTGTCTGGTTTGTTTTTGATTGAGTTTGATGAAAAGAAAATTAGTGCTAATGCTAGCTGTTTAAGAGAGTACAATCGGTCAAGAAGTGTATATGCTCCTCATTTAAGCCAATACCCTGTTTATGAGAAACGGTTAATCTGTCCAAAATGGAAGATTACAAAATGGTGTACAGATGCTGAAGAAAAGAAAGGACACAAGGACAAAGTAGAAGCTATCAAGAAGAGAAAACTGGAAAATGATCTAGATAATGTGGGTTACCATTTGGAAAATAGTTCAGGTGTTAACTGCTATGTAAATGTTGTTCTCAATGTACTTTTTAATTTACCACATGTAGTGAACCAAATTGAAGAAAAACCCGATAAGAGATTGTGTTCTGCACTGTATCACTTGCTCCTCTTCAGGTATTCGAGACCTTTTAGATATTTGCAGTGGATCAGTAATATTTACCCTCAACAGTCAGCGAGATGCACAAGAATTTATTATGGTCATCCTCAGAGTAACAGAAGAAGAGGATGTATATATTGATGATTTATTTATACTGAGTTATACATGGAGCCATCGCTGTGAAGGTTGTGATTATTCATCTACAACAAAAATAAATTGTGAGTGCTCTCTCTATTTAACATTACCAGATTCCAAAACTGCCTTTTTACAAATTGTTGAAGAATGCTAACCAAAGTATGACCAGCCCAAATTGCAAATCAGATGTTATCTCTACGTTAATCCTAACAAGAAGTGGAAAATACCTTATAGTAATGCCTAAAAGATGCAGAGCAGATGGTTTCAAGAATGGAAACTAAAATTACAAACTTCAAAGCTGTACAAATATAAATTTCAGGAAGAACTTTTACTACTTCAGCTATCATCTTTCATGAAGGAATTAATATAAACTCAATTCAATTCAATTCAGTTAATTTATATAGCGCACTACATACCCGGAGGGTCTCAAGGCGCTTGGGGAAGGGTGGGGGATTACTTGTCGAATATCCAAGTTTTAAGTTGCTTTCTGAATGCTGGGTGGCTCTGAGTGAGGCGAAGGTGAGTGGGAAGTGAGTTCCAGGTTTTGGCCGCCAGGTGTGAGAAGGATCTTCCTCCCATGGTGGTTTTGTTGATGCGAGGTACAGCAGCAAGGGCTTGGCTGGAGGAGCGCAGTTGGCGGGAAAGGGGTGTAGAAGGAAAGTCGTGTATTGAGGCAATCGGGTCCAAGTTTGTAAAGTGCTTTGTGTGCGTGGGTTAGGAGGCGGAATGTTATCCTCTTATTGACGGGGAGCCAGTGGAGTTTTTTCAGGTGATCAGATATGTGGTTGTTACGTGGGATATCAAGTATGAGTCTGGCTGATGCGTTCTGGATGCGTTGGAGTTTTTTCTGAAGTTTTGTGGTGGTGCCGGCGTATAGGGTGTTTCCGTAGTCCAGTCGGCTAGTAACCAGTGCGTGGGTGACCGTTTTTCTAGTTTCGGTGGGGATCCAGCGAAATGTTTTTTTAAGCATGCGAAGAATGTTGAAGCAAGATGAAGAAATGGCGTTGACTTGTCTGGTCATCGAGAGAGAGGAGTCCAAAATGACGCCCAGGTTCCGTGCGTGGTCTGTCGGGATGGGTGCTTTTCCGAGGGACTCTGGCCACCAAGAGTCGTCCCAGGCAGAGGGGGAGGTACCTAAGATGAGGACTTCTGTTTTGTCGGAATTCAGTTTCAGACGGCTGTGCTTCATCCACCCGGCTACTTCTTTCATTCCTTCATGTAGGTTGGTTTTGGCGGTGTTGGGGTCTTTGGTGAGAGAGAGGATAAGTTGAGTGTCATCAGCATAGGAGATGATGTTGAGGTTATGTTGGCGTGCGATGGCCGCGAGGGGGCTCATGTATACGTTGAAGAGGGTGGGACTGAGTGAGGATCCTTGTGGGACGCCGCAAATGACTTCAGTGGCCTCTGACTTGAATGGTGGGAGGCGGACTCTCTGGGTTCTTCCGGCAAGGAACGAGGTGATCCATTCCAGTGCTTTTCCCTGGATTCCGATGTTTCTGAGGCGTTGTATCAGGGTGCTATGACAGACTGTGTCGAAGGCTGCGGAGAGGTCGAGGAGGATGAGGGCGACTGTGTCTCCATTGTCCAGTAGAGTTCGAATGTCATCTGTAGCTGCGATGAGGGCGGTCTCTGTGCTGTGTTTGGCTCGGAAGCTGGACTGTGAGGAGTCGAGGGAATTGTTGGTTTCGAGGAAGGCAGCGAGTTGGTTGTTAACAGCTTTCTCGATGACTTTGGCCGGGAATGGAAGGAGCGAGATGGGGCGGTAGTTTTTGAGTTCGGTGGGGTCTGCTGTGGGTTTTTTCAGGAGTGCGCTGAGTTCAGCATGTTTCCAGCTTTCTGGGAAGGTGGCGGAGTTGAGGGAGCAGTTGATGACGTCTCGGAGGTGTGGTGCTATGATGGAATCTGCTTTGTTGAAGATGTGGTGAGGGCATGGGTCTGTGGGGGATCCAGAGTGGATGGAGTTCATCAGGCGGATGGTGTCCTCAGTGGAGATTGGGTTCCATTCATTAAGGATGTTCAAGGGGGGTGAAGGTACGGCAGAAGGTTGGGTGGGTTGGTCTCCGGGTTGATTGTCGAAGCTATTGTGGATGTCTGCGATTTTGTCGTGGAAGAACGAAGCTAGGGAGTCGCAAAGGGTTTGAGAGGGAGTGATGTCGTTGGAGTTGGCAGTGGGGTTGGTAAACTCTTTGACGATGTTGAATAATTCCTTGCTGTTGTGGGCGTTGTTGTCTAGTCGGTCTTTGAATGCGGCTTTCTTGGCAGACCGGATCAGTTGGTGGTGTATGCGGATGGCGTTTTTGAAGGCGTCCCTGGTGCTGGTGTTTGGGTCTTTTTTCCAGGCCTTCTCAAGGGAGCGGCAACGTTTCTTGGATTTCTTAAGATCATCGTTGAACCAGGGGGCGTTTTTGTTACCTAGTTTGATTTGACGTTTTTTCAGGGGTGCTAGGATGTCGGCGCTGTTGGTTAGCCATTGAGTGAGGTTAATGGCTGCTTGGTTGGAGTTCGAAGAGTGGGCAGGGGGGTTTTGAAGAAGCGATGAGGAGATTTGGTCGATGGTGATTTTGTTCCAGTTTCTTCGCAGAGTAGGTTGAGGGTGGTTGTGGGTTGTGGTCTTATTGTAGATGAAGTGAACGCAGCTGTGGTCCGTCCAGTGGAGAGTTGTGGTGTGACTGAATGAGATATATTTGCTGGAAGTGAAGATAGGGTCGAGTGTGTGACCTGCGTGGTGAGTGGGGGTATTAACAAGTTGTTTGAGTCCGAGGTTGGCGAGATTGTCCAGAAGGGCGGTGGAGTTGCTGTCGTTGCTTTTTTCCAGGTGAAAATTGAGGTCTCCCAATAGAATGTAGTCCTCTGAGGGTAGGGCGTGTGGGGTGATAAAGTCAGTGATGTCTTCACAGAATTGTGCACGGGGTCCAGGTGGCCTGTAGAGGAGGGTGCCTCTGAGAGTGGTCTTGGGGTCGGTGTGGATCTGGAAGTGGAGGTGTTCGGCGCTAGCGAGGTTGGCGTCTGAGCTGGTTGAGATGCGAATGGAATTCTTGTGGAGGATAGCGATGCCTCCTCCTGTTTGTTTGATGCGGTCTTTTCGGATGATCTTGTATCCGTCCGGGATGGCTGTGGTGATGTCTGGGGCTGAGGAGGCGATCATCCATGTTTCAGTTAGGAAGGCGACGTCCGGAGAAGTGGTGTCTAGTAGATTGCAGAGGTCGATGGCGTGTCTGTGGAGCGAGCGGGTGTTAAGCAGAATGCATTTTAGGTGGTTGGTGTCAGGTCTCTGTTTGGTGTTATTGGATGGGGGGTTGGTTGTGGTGCTGTCATACTTGCAGGAGTTGCATGTGAAGGGTCCATGGGTGTGTCCAGGGGCGGCTTGGGCGCAGTTTGAGAGTCATCCGGGGTTAAGGGATGTGAGGGTGGATGCGTCGTATGTAATGCGGGTGGGGTGGGTGGTACGGGGGCCAGGGGGTCTGGCGCTGGGCGCGGGCTTGGCGCGGACGGGCGTAGACGGGCTTACCTTTGGCGCACCTTCGGCGTGACCGCAGCGCGTGGACCTCCACACTACTCTGTCAATTTGAAGAGGGAAACTGGATGGACAGAATGTAATGACATCAACCTAAGATTCAAACCAAGACTTCCTTCCAAATTACCAAACTCTTATTTTTTTTCTCTTCATTTTCTTCAACAAAAGTTCTAAGGAGGAATAGTGGGTAAAAAAGTGGTGTGCGGTGTTTCGTCTATGTGGTTCATCAGTCTTTCAGACATTATTCGGCCAACTGGGGGTAATGCCTTTATAATCATCTACAAAATGGAACAGTGGTTTTATCTTCCAGAAAGGAATTAATACCACATCTAAAAACTACACTGTGTAATTAAAGCCAAAAACGGAATTAACATAATCCAATCACAGCAGGTTTACGGTGAAATTAAAAACTGCCTTCTTAACTGAAAAATTATCTATTTTGTTTCAGTAACCATACTTCTACATACCATTTGTGGAATTAAAACTATAGTATTTCTATATGGATCACCATGAATTAAATGTCATTTGGCTTACCAGGGGTGATGTTTTTACAAGGCTCTCTGAAATGGAACAGTACTTTGTATTTCATTGTCATATTTTACCAGATACAATAATTTTAGAAATATTTGTAACCTAGATTTGTTTATATTAGTGAACTAACTGTAGAAAAAGCAGTTATTAAATAATTGTAGTGAGTGTAATGCAAAGTTTCACATAATTATAATGTTGTACTGTGCATGTATGTTTTTTTTTTTACAATCCATTGATTGTTTTTTCCTCGCTGTTCGAAGATGATGGTTCATACAGACCACTGTTTATGGTGAAAAAGTATGAAAGCTAAAAACAGCAAAAAAAGAGGACATTATATTTTTGGTACATTGTAATAGAATGTAACAGTATAAGTAATATATGTTAGCATGATTCTGTAATAATGAAGATCAAATACTAACATACCTTTATGTTCTTTTCCTTTTTCCATACCAGCTGCTGTTGAACGTCATTAGATCTCTCAAAACACTTTTACTACTACAGACATATTGCACATACCCATGGAAAGTTTTTTTTATATATTAAGTGCTCTTGCGTTAACTTCCAATTAGTTTGTTTTGTTTATTTTTAAAGTATAACTTTTAGAGTAATAAACCATATTTATATTTAGTCACACAACAACTCACTCAATCATTCCTGGCACATATTCATGCATGTATTTACTCAACCAGTCACTTACCCATTCATCTTCTCGTACAAGCAGTCACTCACCCATACAGGTATTCACATACTTATTATTTCACTCATACAGAACACAACACCACTTTTCATTCATTTAAACAGTCTCTAACACACATTGTCACTCATCCATATAACCAGTCACTCATCCACTCACTTTCTCATATACATACTCACATACCCTCTCACTCACCCACAGAGTGTCGAACACTATCAGACATTCAGCCTTACATCCACTGACAATAGCGTTCACTCCCCCATACGGCTACTTACACAGCCACTCACTCTCCCATACAACTAGTCACACACCCACTTATTTACTCATACAACCTCTCATAGACCCATTCACTCACCCATTCATCTGCTAACAGTGGCATTCACTTACCCATACAGCTACTCATAGTACCAGTGAGTGACCCATACAGCCACTTACAGTAAAGGTGAGTCACAGTTACGGTCAATCACACAGGTACTCAGTAACCCATACAGCCAGTCACACTAGCACTCCCTCACCCATATACATCCACTTATACACACACTAACTCACTTATACAGCCACTCACACACCCATTCATTCACTCATACAAGCACTGGTACTAGCAGTCACTCACCCATACAGCTACTTACACTCCCACTTATTCACCTATTCAGCCACTCACACACTAACTCACTCACCCAGACACCAATCACACACCCAGTCACTCACCCGTGGTGTAACTCATGCACCCTTTTAGTCAATCAGACAACCACTCACACCCATTCTGTCATCCATACAGTTAGTTATAGACCCAGTCACTCATCCATATAGCCACTCGCACACAAACTCACTTACCCATACAACACTCATTCACCAACTAACTCACTGATGCAGCCACTGATACACCCGTTCATTTATCTACAGTCTCACACAGTCACTCACCCTCCAACCCATACAGCTACTCATACATCCACTTATTCACCCATACAGCCTCTCCAACACCCACTCACTCAATGATGTCATCAGTGATATAATTTTGGATGTCACGAGTAATATAACTGACCATGCCATGAGTGATGTAATATGTGAGGTCATAAGCAGTGCATTGCGGGGCGTAAGTTATAGTTAGTTCAGGTAACTATAGCTGCTGAATTTCACTGGTTTTGTTAGAGTAAAATGTAAGCCTAACTAATATGTCCCTGGAACAGGACCAGGATGACCAGGACCAGGAGATCCAGACATGGCTTTGGCCTCATGTATTAGGAGGCAGTATTAATTACAGAGGCAGCACCCCATTATAACCAGTTATTAGTTAGGCTTCCTAGGTCACGCTCCTTCACAGCTTTCTCACTTTTTTAAGTCCATTTAAAGTACTGGTGCTGTTATGTTTTGAAAGGTTAATTAAAAGAAAAGCATTTCAGGAAATGTTGGCTGATAGTTGCTCTACGGTTGGATTCTATGGGTCAGAGTTACATACAAGTGTGAGCAGGGGAGAGTTGAAAGGTGTGAAATCTACAAAGATGTAGCGCTGTTCTGCTCTCTTCCTGTGCCAGCGCGCTTCTGGCTGCCATGCGCCAGTGTAGACTCATTTGCATTATAGTGCAAAAGTGAGATGTCGGAAGCATAGGTTTTGTGCTGGATTGGTGCCTTCCAGCACAAAAACAATAGGCCAGACTTGCTAGGGGCTGGCATTGCCTTTCTGTCACGCAAGGCAACACTAGCCCTTAACTCGCATTTACTAAGCTACGCACAGTCACCTTGCGTGGTTCTGTGAGGTTTGGAAAATCCAAGGTAACACAAGGCAGTGCATTTTGCTGCCTTGTGTTACCTTGCAGCAGGGAGGCGTTCCATGGGAAGAGGGTGGGTGTTCCCACGATTCAACCCATGGAATGTGTCAACATGGTATGTCTCCCAGACCCAGGCATAATGAGAAGAAATATATATATATATATATATATGTATATCTTGTTACTTCCTTTCAATATGTGTGATGCATTCCACATCATACGTAGAAAAAGAAAAATACCTGTAAGAATTGTTTTTGTGCAGAAAGATGCCCTTGGTGCAGGGGGTGCCTGCGCTGGAATGGGGCAGCACACAGTGCGCCTGTGCAAGGAGGCAGCAGCAATGCGCCACATCGTTGAAAATATGGTGCATTTCTGATGTCTACCTTCCATGCAATGCAGCGCAGCGGGTTCATTTATTTATTTATCAAGTTTTATATAGCGCAAACTAGACCCGAGACATTGGGTATCAATGCGCTTTACATAGCACCAGTTTTGTTACATGAGGACACATTCTTTTTTGTTAGGCACAGGGAGATTAAGTGATTTGCCCAGAATCACAGGATGTTGATTGTCGTTGCTGAGACTTGAACCTGGTTCCCCAGCTTCGAGGTCAACCGCTCTAGCCGTTAGGCTACATCCTCTCTTTGCCTTGCTGCACTGCGTTGTGTGAAATGTTAGTAAATCTGCCTTTATGTTCTATTTATTTCCCACTTAGTAAAATCCAGCACACATGCAAAGTGGGAACACCGAGATGAAAGGGAAACATTTCTTCTGGTTATGTGTGCATGCCTCCAGGAGGCGCAAGGTTCTGATGCAAATCTGTCTGCAGTTCTTTCTAGCTAGGGATTTGTGCCAACACCCATGAGCGGGTGCCCCGGACTGCCCAGGCGTTAGACTATAAATCCCGCCATACTTTGAACCAGGTTTGTGTTACAACACTAATGGAAACCTGACGCTAAGTGTTAGTAATGTGGGCCCACCTTCCTTCAAGGAGGCTGACAGTCTACTGTGGCTGCTGTCTGGAGGCAAAGCAGTCATGGCTGTGTCTACGCCTTTGGCTCAAGCGGCTTACAGATACAGTGTGTCCTCTGAATTCAGCTGACGAGCGCTACAAGAACAATGTCTAGATTAAAAAATGTTGATGATTGATCTGCCCCAAGGTATGCAGGTACAATGGTGGGAAGCAGCGCGTGGCTGATAATTAACTGCACGTGGAAGCATGGCGAACAATGTGTGCACTGACTCGAAACAAACAACACGGCCCACCACACTGGTAGGATCTTTTAATCTCGACACTGCTGAGTTTTCGTCCAGTGAAACACTTTTCAAAGCTTTTTGTAAAGTGCTGTACTTGACCATAATTACACCTTTCCAGTTTGGGCTTGTGTTAGGGGCCTGGTGATCCAATGACACTGGGTGGGCCACCTACTTTACTTGGTCCAGGACACCCCCCAGGCGTAGGCTCTCCCCCATCTGTGAGCAGCTCTCTGTACCCACCTACGTTAGATCCACTGTCGTCACATTCCCCTGTGGTTGTGCACTCATGTGTTGTGATCTCTGCTTTTGCAAGGACTTCCTGGTTAAGTGTGTGCTGGCTCGAGGCGATTGAACGTCATCCAAAAGAACATTGCAATCATACATTCCATCATGGTGGTCAACCCTACTCCAAGCGCGAGTTCGGACCAATCCATCATGGCCGCTCTGTGGCCTGCTTCTTCTTGTCAGGCTTGTCCTGTTTGAAGCTTATACAATGCAGTCCTTCAGTTCTGTTCTGCCTCACTGTGCTGCTCCTGGTCTTCGCTCCAATGATTATCATCAGTTTTCCTCCTTCTTGCTTTGTTTTTTTCTGTCATGAACATCATGCTTCAAGGCTCCTTTTTAGGTCTTGGACCGTAGGCTGCGCTTGCGCAGTCTCGCTCCGAGATTTAATGTTTTTTAGTATGGGGGCTTGAACCCGCCCATCTTCTCCATTGGCTGGCTTCCGAAACGGAGGTCAGCCATTGGAGGAGAGGGGCATCAATCCGTTCAAGCCCCGTCTTTTTCCAATTCGGGGGTGTCTTTTTTCGCTTCTTTCTTGTTTTCTTTCTCTCCTCTTCCCATTGGCTGGAATTTTACCTTCCAGCCAATGGGAAGAGTAGAGAGAGAAAACCACGCCCGAATCAGAAAATGACCGTGCTTTCTCCGAGGCATTTCTGCTTCGCCTCGGAGAAAGATGGTGGTGTCATGGCGTTGTCTGGCCGCGTAACAGACAGAGCATCTCTCCCCTAAGCAGGTAAGTTTTTGGGCATCTGTTCCCTCGTTGTGCGTATGTTCCCTCGTGCTTTCCGCCCCCCCCATGTTGTGCGTCTGTTCCCTCGTGCTTTCCGCCCCCTCCCTCGTTGTGCGTCTGTTCCCTATGCTTTCCTCCCCCCCCCTTGTTGTGCATCTGTTCCCTCGTGCCGCCCCCTCGTTGTGCTTGCTTTCCAATCCCGACTGCTGCTGAAGGCCGAGGTGCGATTGGAAGCGGCATGGAGGAAAATCGAGAGGCCTGTGGACAGAGCACTACCCGTGGAGGGTGAAAGCTGCTGAGGCGAGGTAAGCACAGCCCGCTTTCCCCCTGGAGGCCTACTTGCTGCCCCCTCATTGCTTGTGCTTGCTCTCCTGCCCCTGCCCCCTCGTTGCTTGTTTTGCCTCTGTGTCCTGCTTGTGATCCAGTTTTTGTGCCTCTGTGCCCTGGTTGTGATCCGGTTTTTGTGCCTGTGTGCCCACCTGCCCCCTCGTTGCTTGTGCTTGCTTTCCTGCTCCTGCCCCTCGTTGCTTGTCGTGCCTCTGTGCCCTGCCCTGCTTGTGATCCGTTTTTTGTGCCTCTGTGCCCCCCTGCCCCCTCGTTGCTTGTGCTTGCTGCCCCCTCGTTGCTTGTGCTTGCTCTCCTGCCCCCTCGTTGCTTGTTGTGCCTCTGTGCCCTGCTTGTGATCCGGTTTTTGTGCCTCTGTGCCCCACTGCCCCCTCGTTGCTTGTGCTTGCTCTCCTGCCCCTGCCCCCTCATTGCTTGTTGTGCCTCTGTGCCCTGCTTGTGATCCGGTTTTCGTGCCTCTGTGTCCTGCCCTGCTTGTGATCCGGTTTTGGTGCCTCTGTGCCGCCCTGCCCCCTTGCTGCTTGTGCTTGCTGCCCCCTCGTTGCTTGTGCTTGCTCTCCTGCCCCCTTGTTGCTTGTTGTGCCTCTGTGCCCTGCTTGTGATCCGGTTTTTGTGCCTCTGTGCCCTGCTTGTGATCCGGTTTTTGTGCCTCTGTGCCCTGCTTGTGCCTCTGTTTCCTGCTTGTGATCCGGTTTTTGTGCCTCTGTGCCCTGCTTGTGATCCGGTGTTTGTGCCTCTGTGCCCTGCTTGTGCCTCTGTTTCCTGCTTGTGCCTCTGTGCCCTGCTTGTGATCCGGTTTTTTGTGCCTCTGTTCCCTAGGGCGTTACTGGGCAGAGAGCTCTGTCTGTGTGTGTTTGGCTCTGTCTGTGTGTGTGTGTGGCTCTGTCTGTGTGTGTGTGGCTCTGTCTGTGAGTGTGTGTGTGTGTGTGTGTGGCTTTGTATGTGTGTGTGTGTGTGTGTGTGTGTGTGGCTTTGTCTGTGTGTTGTGTGGCTCTGTCTGTGGCTCTGTGTGTGTGTGGCCAGGGCCGTTTCTAGGTGTTTTGCTGCCCTAATCGAGAATTGAAAAATTCCACCCCCTCCCTTTTACTACCATCACTCCGCATCTCTCTCTTCTGAAGTTCATGGACTCCTCTCTCGTGTGTTGAGCCCTCTCTTTAGAGCTCCCTACTCTGCACCTCTCACCCCTCCACTGGTTCATTAACTCTCCCTGAGTCTATCACCTATTGTTCCAGTGTTCCTCATTCCCTTGTGTTTCTCCTCTGCCTCTCCCCACTACTCTCTCTGCAGTTCTCAATTGTCCCTCTGCCTCCAACACTCGGTGTTGTTCTAACCCCCCGCTGCCCCCCCCGCCCTGCCCTGGCCCTATTCAAAAGGTCCTGTCATTCCTGTTTCACCAGCTCGCATCTGTTCAAAGGCCCTGCACTCCTGATACTTCCTGTCATACCACCTTCTCCCTCAATGATTCCCGCATCACCTCTTTCATCTCTGCTCTTGGTGTCTTTTATCTACACTGACCTTATAGTACTCAATATTACCCCTTTTTTAACCCATGCCTCCCAGTCACCTTTCATCACTTCCTGATATCAGTGGTCCTCACCTTTCGCCTTAATTCAACACTTACCCCTCCCCCCGCTTCTCTGATATACTCCTTTCTGCAGAGCTCACTGCTTCTCTCAGCTGTGCCCCCGGTGGCATGGGGAACCCCCCCTCCAGCAGCTTAAGCACAGGCAGCACTGACCCCATGGAATGGTGAACTGGTCCCCACTTAAAAGTGAATACGTTGTTTCTGGGCCTCTTCTGGCTGCAAGTCAAAATACCAGCTTTAGGGAATATTAAGAAAGAGGGCGGATGTGTGAAAGGGTGGAGGCACACATTCAATGACAGATGGATGGATGGAAACAGTATGGCTGAATGGGGCAAGAGGTTAGTGTATGGAAAGGTGAAGGGGGTGGATGGATGAGTAGA
Organism: Lissotriton vulgaris; assembly: GCF_964263255.1. Classification (NCBI taxonomy): domain Eukaryota; kingdom Metazoa; phylum Chordata; class Amphibia; order Caudata; family Salamandridae; genus Lissotriton; species Lissotriton vulgaris. Next base: position 112,234 of record NW_028249925.1, read on the forward strand.
AGGGAGGGGGAATGGATGGACCCTCCGAAGGAAGATGAAAAGCTGAAAGAAACTCTTTTAAGCAGGGTTGGTTTTGCACGCTTTGCGAGCTCGGTGTGATTAGAGGTAAGTTACAAGTGAGGGGTCTTTTAATTGTATGTCCCTTCCTTCAGCACCTCTGCCCTCCATTCACCACGTCTTGCTCACCCTTTCTTTCTTGCCTGCCATCCCCCACTAGCTTCTCTTCTCACTGCTTCTGTGCGTACCTTCCCTCCCTTCGGTAGTTCCTGTTCACACCCTGCTTCTTTCATGTTGCATTGCCCTTCCTTGTTTCCCTAATACACCAGATGTGTCCCTGGTTCTCTTCTTGCGTGGTCTGCTCTCTTCCACTTACCCCTTTTTATCAGTTCCTGATTTCTCGTCTTTCTCCTCAGCTCAGCTCTCTCACCCCCTTTCTCGTGCCACTGCCTCCAGCCCTGCGACCTCTCCACCATGAACCTGCAAACCATTCTCCACTTACTGCTGCCCTAGTCCGCTCATTTAGACCCCACACACCCCCCTCCTGCCTACTAGTGCCTTAGCTAGGGTGCCAAGGGCCCTACTGTGAGCAAGGAAAACAGCCTCTGCGGAGTAAAAAAGGAGCTATATTTTGACCCTTCCGTGTCTCGGTGCCACACTGCACAATTACCAGCTAGGCCTCTGCTGCTAATTTCAGCACCCCTTCCCGCTCCCTCTGTCACTGAGACGCTATGCTTTCTCTGCCTTCTTAGCCTCCAAGGGGAAAGAAGCTCCGTGTCTGGAAGGGCTGGGGCGGTAGGCCTGTCGCCTCGTGGACTGCCGGGGCAGAGAATGGCAGGGCTGGTCGGGCGAGTCACAGGAACGTCAGGCCATGGCGGAGCCGTGTTCCTGGGGGCGCAGCAGAATTCAGGGCCGTTTCCACCATTAGGCAAGACTAGGCAGCCACCTAGGGCGGCAAAAGGGGGGAATTTTTTTTTAATTTGAAAGCAGTGAGTGCAAGTGCACCTGCTTGTACATGCTGCGCAGCGCACCCTAGCATAGTGGTGTGTGGAACGGCTGGCGGTACCAGTGTATACACACCTTCTCACTCCCCTCTCTGCTAGTCGCAACTTCCTCCCAATGTTCACGCAGAATCTGCTGCTCACTCTTCTCTCACTGATCCCCACACTGCTCCCCAAACTTTCAAACACTCGCAGCCCTCGCCCCCCCCCCCTCCACCTCCACCAGGAGCGCCTGCATCGCTATTGGTTGGGTCATGGCAGCCCATCCTGCTCTGAAAGTAGCCTCTTGGCCTGAACCCCACCAGGGAATGCCGGTGGAAGAATGGCCAGTCCAGCTCTGACAGCAATGCATTAAAATGCAAGTGATGCAAAAGCAACAAGGGCAAAATAAGTCATATGATGGAAGAACAATATTGTCTCAGATGACGGTGAAGCCTCAACAGTGAGGGCAGAGTGATCATAGGGTGGTCTCGGGCATCTGACAGGCAGTAAAAAGAGAGGTTCTGTGATGGATCAAGCAGGATGTTGGCAGACGCCCCCAGCCCAGGCTCTAGTGGGAGCAGACCAGGAGAGTCTGTAGGCGTTTTCTGAACTTCAGGAAGTCTTCTGAAACAAGTGAGTCTTTAGTCTTCTAAACTTCAATAAGTCTTCTTACGATGCAATTGAGTTTTTAGTAATCTTCTATTCTTCAGGAAGTCTTCTTCTGAGACTGGCGAGTCTTTAAACATGTTCTACACTTCATGAAGTCTGCTTTCGATACAGGCGAGTCTTTAGATATCTTCTGCACTTCTGGAAGTCTGCTTCTGATACTGATGAGTCTTTAGACATTTTATATACTTCAGGAAGTCTTCGTCCGATACAGGTGAGTCTATAGACATCTTTCATACTTCAGGAAGTCTTCTGATACAGGTGAGTCTTTAGACGTCTTTTACACTTCAGGAAGACTTCGTCCGATACAGGTGAGTCTATAGACATCTTTCATACTTCAGGAAGTCTTCTGATACAGGTGATTCTTTAGACGTCTTTTACACTTCAGGAAGTCTTCGTCTGATTCAGATGAGTCTGTAGACATCTTCCATACTTCAGGAAGTCTTCTGATACAGGTGCGTCTTTAGGCGTCTTCTACACTTCAGGAAGTCTTCGTCCGATACAGGTGAGTCTGTAGACATCTTTCATACTTCAGGAAGTCTTCTGATACAGGTGAGTCTTTAGACGTCTTCTACACTTCAGGAAGTCTTCGTCCGATACAGGTGAGTCTGTAGACATCTTCCATACTTCAGGAAGTCTTCTGATACAGGTGAGCCTTCAGAAGTCTTCTACACTTCAGGAAATCTTCTTCCATTACAGGCAAGTCTTTTTGACGTCTTCTACACTTCAGGAAGTCTACTTCTGATACTGATGAGTCTATCGACATCTTCCATACTCCAGGAAGTCTTCTGATACAGGTGAGTCTTTAGACATCTTCTGCATTCCAGGAAGTCTGATACAGGTGAGTCTTTAGACATCTTCTGCATTCCAGGAAGTCTTCTGATACAGGTGAGCCTTTAGACGTCTTCTACACTTCAGAAGTCTTCTGATACAGGCAGCAGAGGCTAGTGACATTGAAAGGTGGTGGGGTGAGCAAAGTGGCACTGTGAGGAACCAGCAGTGCCTTTAGGTTCAATACCAAAACTCTCAACTGTGGCTCATTACAAACAATGTTTATAACAGACAGCGACTGAGTGCTCTGGAGTTGAGGCTGAAGGAAGTCAGTGGGTCAAAAAGGTGCAGACTGGAGCACAATTAAATAAAACATATGCGATAAACAGTAACTAAATCACTGACATTCATTACATTAAAGTTTTAAAGATGAAATGCATAACTTTAAAACGTTAATGGAATGCATGCCAGCGATTTAGGTACTGCTTATATTGCTTAAACATTTAACTAGAAAATTAACTGTACAATGAACGAAGGATGGCTGAGTGATAATTGCGCTGAGTTTTGATAAAATCTGAGGTTACAATACGAAAAGCTCCAAGGATAAGGTGATGGCCATCCACCATCAACCAAGAGGTAATGAAAAAAATCAATACCACATGTAATTCAAAAACAAGATATATCCTGAGCTAATAACAATAATCAATAAACTTCTTCAAATAAATCACAGAGAGGATGGTCTTCGTCTCTTCATTTATTGTGATGTGGTTCTTCTTAAAAGAATCTAGCCGCCAACACGTGTTTCGTCCCAGGTGGTATAGACCACAGACTTCCTCAGGGCTATTGCTAGACTAACAAGTTATAGTTGATAGGATAGTGTTATCAGCGTGTTATAGGACGTATTGTCAGGATTGAATGGTCTGGAGACTCTTGATTCAATAAACCACGATTCAGACAAAGTTATCAGAGTCACAGTAGAGCCCCAAGTGACCTCGGACGTGGTGTGATCCGACACGAGAAACAGGAACCGGCTACACGCCGGTTCCTGTTTCTCGTGTCGGATCACACCAGGTGACTCTGATAACTTTGCCTGAATCGTGGTTTATTGAATCAAGAGTCTCCAGACCATTCACTCCTGACAATACATCCTATAACACGCTGATAACACTATCCTAGGGCAGAGGTGCATTGCCAGCCCACTGCTGGGTACAGGTAAGTCTTTAAACATGTTCTACACTTCATGAAGTCTGCTTTCGATACAGGCGAGTCTTTAGATATCTTCTGCACTTCTGGAAGTCTGCTTCTGATACTGATGAGTCTTTAGACATTTTATATACTTCAGGAAGTCTTCGTCCGATACAGGTGAGTCTATAGACATCTTTCATACTTCAGGAAGTCTTCTGATACAGGTGAGTCTTTAGACGTCTTTTACACTTCAGGAAGACTTCGTCCGATACAGGTGAGTCTATAGACATCTTTCATACTTCAGGAAGTCTTCTGATACAGGTGATTCTTTAGACGTCTTTTACACTTCAGGAAGTCTTCGTCTGATTCAGATGAGTCTGTAGACATCTTCCATACTTCAGGAAGTCTTCTGATACAGGTGCGTCTTTAGGCGTCTTCTACACTTCAGGAAGTCTTCGTCCGATACAGGTGAGTCTGTAGACATCTTTCATACTTCAGGAAGTCTTCTGATACAGGTGAGTCTTTAGACGTCTTCTACACTTCAGGAAGTCTTCGTCCGATACAGGTGAGTCTGTAGACATCTTCCATACTTCAGGAAGTCTTCTGATACAGGTGAGCCTTCAGAAGTCTTCTACACTTCAGGAAATCTTCTTCCATTACAGGCAAGTCTTTTTGACGTCTTCTACACTTCAGGAAGTCTACTTCTGATACTGATGAGTCTATCGACATCTTCCATACTCCAGGAAGTCTTCTGATACAGGTGAGTCTTTAGACATCTTCTGCATTCCAGGAAGTCTGATACAGGTGAGTCTTTAGACATCTTCTGCATTCCAGGAAGTCTTCTGATACAGGTGAGCCTTTAGACGTCTTCTACACTTCAGAAGTCTTCTGATACAGGCAGCAGAGGCTAGTGACATTGAAAGGTGGTGGGGTGAGCAAAGTGGCACTGTGAGGAACCAGCAGTGCCTTTAGGTTCAATACCAAAACTCTCAACTGTGGCTCATTACAAACAATGTTTATAACAGACAGCGACTGAGTGCTCTGGAGTTGAGGCTGAAGGAAGTCAGTGGGTCAAAAAGGTGCAGACTGGAGCACAATTAAATAAAACATATGCGATAAACAGTAACTAAATCACTGACATTCATTACATTAAAGTTTTAAAGATGAAATGCATAACTTTAAAACGTTAATGGAATGCATGCCAGCGATTTAGGTACTGCTTATATTGCTTAAACATTTAACTAGAAAATTAACTGTACAATGAACGAAGGATGGCTGAGTGATAATTGCGCTGAGTTTTGATAAAATCTGAGGTTACAATACGAAAAGCTCCAAGGATAAGGTGATGGCCATCCACCATCAACCAAGAGGTAATGAAAAAAATCAATACCACATGTAATTCAAAAACAAGATATATCCTGAGCTAATAACAATAATCAATAAACTTCTTCAAATAAATCACAGAGAGGATGGTCTTCGTCTCTTCATTTATTGTGATGTGGTTCTTCTTAAAAGAATCTAGCCGCCAACACGTGTTTCGTCCCAGGTGGTATAGACCACAGACTTCCTCAGGGCTATTGCTAGACTAACAAGTTATAGTTGATAGGATAGTGTTATCAGCGTGTTATAGGACGTATTGTCAGGATTGAATGGTCTGGAGACTCTTGATTCAATAAACCACGATTCAGACAAAGTTATCAGAGTCACAGTAGAGCCCCAAGTGACCTCGGACGTGGTGTGATCCGACACGAGAAACAGGAACCGGCTACACGCCGGTTCCTGTTTCTCGTGTCGGATCACACCAGGTGACTCTGATAACTTTGCCTGAATCGTGGTTTATTGAATCAAGAGTCTCCAGACCATTCACTCCTGACAATACATCCTATAACACGCTGATAACACTATCCTAGGGCAGAGGTGCATTGCCAGCCCACTGCTGGGTACAGGTAAGTCTTTAAACATCTTCTATACTTCAGGAAGTCTTCTTCCAATGCTGGTGAGTCTTAAGACATTTTCTACATTTCAGGAAGTTATCTTCCACTGTAGGTGAGTCTTTAGACATCTGCTACACTTTAGGAAGTCTTCTTCCGAGTCAGGTGAGTCGTTAGACATTTTCTAATCTTCATGAAGCCTTCTTCTGATTCGGATAAGTCTATAGACATCTACTACATTTAAGGAAGTCTTCTTCCACATATAGGTGAGTTTTCAGACATCTTCCACACTTCAGGAAGTCTTCTTCCGATTTAGGTAAGTCTTTAGACATCTTCTGCACTTTAGGATTGGGCCAACCTAAGTCGCGCATTCAGATAGGCAGGGCCTGTGTTCCATAGTGCTCCAAAGACTAAGATTATTGATATCATCCAGTGTAGTCAATTGACGGCGTTTGAACATTATGGCGGGAGTACTCTCCGGTACATGATTTGGGAGTAATGACACTACCCTACTAGCTGGACCTGACTTATCAGCGCTTTAAAGATTTAAATGAATTTCCTTTGAGAAACGCTGTGGACTTGCATATCGAGTCCCTTTTAAGAACCACTGTACAAACTTCAATTAGACGCCCGGTTGGATCATAAAAAGAAACAACGGAAGTCAACTTGATACTAGAACATTGATATATGGGACTCTTACTTAGATCTATGCACTATTTGATGATGAGATCTTTATAATATTTATGCCCTGAGAAAGTCAGTGGGTGTCTTTTGGCTCAGGACGAAACACGTGTTGGCTGTTTGGCTACACTGGATGATACCAAGCCAAGAGGATCATCCCTCAGAACTTGTGTTTGATTGACCTACATAAAGAAAAGAAAATACCTTTTTGTGTAAAGGCATTATCTGGAGGACTTATTTGGACTGAAATCTTGAGAATAACTCTCTCTTACTGTTGTATTTTGTTGCTCAGGGACCAATTATTGTTTATACTTTGCCACTTTAGGTAGATGGGAGATCGGGCTATAGTTTTTAAAAACCGACGGGTCGGCACCAGGTTTTTTTAAAGTAGGTATGAGCATGGCCTGTTTCCAGGCAGAGGGAAAGGTTCCAGACTGAAGGGAGGTGTTTCAGATGGTGGTCAGTGAAGAGATAATAAGGGGACAACTAGGCTGAAAAGTGAAGCTGGGCAGAGGTCCATGGGAGAGCCACAATTACAGGATAGCCATTTGAGGAAGCAGCTTCGTGGGAGATCGGGGCAAAGGAGGTAAAAGAGTGGGCAATGAAGGGATCCGAGCTAGGTACCAGGAGGTGCAAAGGGGGGGGGGTTAAAGGTAGCGTAGATATCAACAATTTTCTCGTGAAAAAAGTTAGAGAGGCCGTCGCAAAGTTCCTGAGTGGGGGGGTCTTACTGGATAAGGTGTCTGGCTTAACAAAACCTTTTATAATTTTAAAAAGGGATTTGGATGAGTTGCTGGCCGAGTTGATCTTTTTAGCATAATAGTCCTTCATTTCAGCACGCTTTAGTATGTGAAAGTTCTTGATAGCGGGTCTATAGGTGGCGTTTGCCTCCAAACTGTAAGTGAGTCTCCAGCTGCTCTCCAATTTTTTACACTGGCTTTTTGTGGCACATAGTGCCGGGTGAGCCAGGGGGCGGAAGGTTTAAGTCTGGAAGAGACAAGTGGTTGGATAGGGGCAATCTTGTCGAGTGCAGAGGAGAGTCAGTGGTTGAAGCTGGTAACATCATGATCCAAGTCCCCACTAGTCGGAGGCAGGGAGTTGCCAAGGGCAGAGGCCAGGGTGAACAGTTGACCTTGCACCATTTTCTGCAATGCTCCCGGGAAGGGGTGGGCTGGCTCGGTGGTGGAATAAAATTAAAACTAAAGGGGATCAGGGAATGGTCTGACCAGGGGAGCGACAAGGGGGTAGTAATGAAAAGGTTGGAGTAGTTAGTGAACAGTGTGGCCTGCCCGGTGAGTGGGAGACTTCACCTTTTGCGTGAGATTAAGGCCATACATAGTTTCTAGAAGATGGCTAGCCTTAGGACAGCCCCTTTCATCGACATGAAGGTTAAAATTGCCGAGAACACTGAAGTGCGTGTGTTTTAGAGATAGGTCGGCTACAATGTCATAGAAATTTATTAGCTGTTGAGGTGGGGAGTTAGGGGGAAGATAGATGAAAATTCCAGCTAACACCAGATTGGAAGTGGAGGAGATGCAGAAGTAGGAAGGGAAATGGAGCGGTGCACTGCCAGAGTAAAGTAACGTTCAATCATGAAGCAAAATCAGTTCCTTCGTTGGTATCATCCTTTATTTGAATTTATTCCAATGCACAAAAACAAAACATCAGCCAACGCATTTCGATCAGGGAATGAACTTCGTCAGGGCTGGAAAGGAGAACATAAATGACATACATAAGTGCTGTGTGTATTATACAGTGAATATCCATGTACAGTACTAAATTACAAACAATCTTTACACACACAAAAAAAATATTTTAATTATATCATTGCAAGAAAGACAAATGGTGCTATTCACAAGTGTGGGATTAACGCCACACATGTGAAATGTTCCATTTAAAAAACACGTACAAAGTAGAAGAAAGTCTGATTTTATTCTGATTTTGCTTCATGATTGAACGTTACTTTACTCTGGTGGTGCACCGCTCCATTTCCTTTCCAGTGTTGTTTCCCGAGCAGGCGGGTTGCATCCCTCAACGGCGGATGCAGGAGTTGTCTGTGCACACTATTCATTCAATTGATACTTGACAACACTTTGGGTGAATACATTGAGGCTTGTGCGGCATCTGGAGTCCGCCGTTGGATTTTCTTTCTATCGAGATGCAGCAGTACATGGCTTCCAGAGGATAAATATTGGGGATTTTCTAGAGGATATTTCCCAGCCTTTTCTGAGTATCACAGCAATCCCGCCGCCTAGTTTGTTATTGGTTCTGTTAATACCTGGGAAGCGGTCATCTGGTGGGAGAGCTAGTTTAAGATCAGGGTTGGAAGAGTCCCTGACCCATCTTTCGGTTAGAAACATAATGTCCCAGGCATGGATTGTAAGAGAGAGCCATATGTCATCAGAGTGGCGAGGGAGCGATCTACAGTTCAGGAGACAGGCTTTAACGGGAGGGGGTGAAGCTGTGGATTTAGTTGGGGAAATGGGAAACGTGAGGGTGGGACTGAGAGGAGGGGGGAGGTGGGAGTCCAAATTAAGTACTGTAGAGCAGTTGTCACACTGAAAAAAAGGCGAAGGACCAGCGAGGTTGTAGAGGGAGGGGGCAAAGCAGTTGCACCATTTGTCTCTAATACTCAACAATTGTGAGGTTGATGAACTAATTAAAACGTCGCCGGGGCTGCCAGCAGCACGCCTGGCGCTGGTCGTGGAACAGGCGCGTCCGAGCGCAGACGGGCTTGCCATTGGCGCGCCGGCAGCGCGCCCGCTGGACGCGTTCGCTGCGCATCTGTCCGGTCATGGCGAGATATAGTGAGGTAGTCTGAAATGCTGACCTCTCAATTGGTGAAGACAGAAGTGGAGTACCTAACTTCCGGTGGGTGGCACCTCCCTCCAGACAATCAGAAGAATCCGTGCTGGACCGGGGAGGGACGCCAGGCCCAACCGGCAGGTAAGCCAGTACAGAATGGGATCTGATACATTTTTAAAAACACACACACAGTTAAAAGCAAATGCGGCGAAGAAATAAATGCAGTGTGTTTAAAATAGCAGAGGAGGCCTTTCCCAGGCGCTCAGCATGTGAGGAAAGTCGTGAGGTATAGAAGAGTGAATTAGTAATCTTCTACACTTCAAGAAGTCTTCTTCCTATACATGTGAGTCTTTGCACATCATCTACACGTCAAGAAGTCTTCTTCCGATACAGGTGAGTCTTTAGAGATCTTCTGCACTTCAAGAAGTCTTCTTCCGATACAGGTGAGTCTTTAGAGATCTTCTGCACTTCAAGAAGTCTTCTTCCGATACAGGTGAGTCTTTGAACATCATCTACACGTCAATAAGTCTTCTTCCAATAAAGGTACGTCTTACAACATCTATTAATCTTCAAGAAGTCTTCTTGCGAAGTCTTCTTATAAGTTAGTGGCTGAGCAAGGGAGTTCCACAGGGAGATGCGCTGAACGTGGAGAGATCTGCCCCACACGGTTTTTAGCTTTGGGGAGGAGAAGACCGCAGGTTTGCCTCGAAGGTTCTTAAGTGACTGAGAGGATTGCAGGGCTAACAAGGTTTCAGACAACTCACCTGACATACAGCCATAAACAAAGTGGGAACCCATTTTGAGATGCAGCCAGTGTAGATATCGTAGGGTAGGGGCATTCTGTGAGTGTTGCTCATGAGGCTGCAGATGAGCGTAGATGCGTGGTTTTGAAATCTTTGCGGCGTGCCCGCCCCGGTCTTAGAGAGGCCAATAAAGATTATGTTGCAGTAGTTGAGGCAAAATAGCACCACTGGACAGACTGACACAATTAGCAAAAGGGAAGGATGTCCTGAAGCAGTCAGAAGGGCTGAAATACACTTTTAATGTCTGAGAGAACTGATGGCGAAGTAGTCGCTTTTGCCACTCCTCCTGGAGAACGCTTTATAGCAGCCATGATGCGCATCTGAGAGACTGGGGCATATGTTCAAGGAAGTGGCGGAGTGAGGAGTTAGCAGTCTTGGCTTAACGCCTCACTCGGCCATTTGAGAAACACAAACCTGCACGGTGATTACAATGATATGGTGCAGCATTGCGTTCCCCCTGCGCTGGCGCTACACTTAGCAGTGTAGCGCCAACGCAGACACCCGTGCACTGTAGTGCAAGGGTGTCTGCGTGCAGGGAAAAGACTGTTTATGTACTGGAAGATCCCCCTTCATGTTCATAAGCAATCTTTGAACGCCATTTTGTCACTTCTGTATGTGCTGCTTAATGCAGCGCACATGGAAGTCACACAGTGGCATTTTCTTTTTTTTAAGATTGTTTATGTACAGGAAGGAGGACTTTCCTGCACATAAACAATCCAAGGCATTTTTCTTTTTCCTTGTGTGCTGTACAAGGCAGCACGCATAGAAAAAAGCAAAAATGAAGAGAAATAATGCATTTCTCCTCGTTTCACCAACATAAGACCGGGTTTTCCCTGGTCTTAATTCTGGCGCTGCCTCCCATTTACACTGTCCTTGTAAATAGGGGGCAGCGTCAAAATCAATGGGTGTTGTGGTGGAATGTCCACTGCAACACCCACTGTCCACCCTTTTCACGCTAAGCATAGCGCGAAAGGGGGCCTTATGTACAAGGCAGCGTTAAGCCATATTTAGTGGCTGAACGCTGCCTTGTAAATAATGCAATGCCCCTATTGCCACCATACGTCGTAAAAAGTGACGTTGGGGTAGCAAGCTGTCTGGACAGCTTGAGGTGGTCTTGGCTGGGATGATACCAAGAGGGGAGCCTGATTTAAGAGTGTTGAGTGAGGACTCTACTGCCTCGGGCGTGAGCAGGGGGAAGGATTCAAGCTTCTGCCTGTTAGAGCGGGTGAATGGTCCGCGACCGGATCTTGTTGGCAATTTCCATCTAGGGTGATTTTATTGTAGATTAGATAAATTTTCTTTGTGAAGTGCGTTACTATTTTGTCGCATAAATCTTGAGAGGGAGCATCCTCATTGTTGCATGCCTTTGGATGAGAGAAAGTTTTGAGAATTTGATAAAGAGTTTTGGGGGCATTCCCATCATGCTCTAGTTGCAGTGCAATAGGCTTTGCAGGCATTTTTTAAAATATTTTTATGATATTTAGTCAGAGCAGTTTTATAGCTTGCTTTATCTAGTGCATTGTGGGAAAGGCGCCAGCGCTACTCCAATTGCTTGAGAGACTCATTTCTATCTAGAGATTGGGAGAGAACCGTGCCATCTGAGTGAGCCTGGCAGAGCTAGTGCATTGCTTTAAAGGGGTCAAGAGGTCAATGGCAGTTTTAATAGTAGCATCATAGCGGGCTAGGCCGACCTCTATGTTCTCTGTGTAGAGGTTCCAAGAAGTAGGAATTACATCCTGAAAGTGGCCAGGAGTGATTTTGTGCCACTGTCTGCACCGGCTCAGAGGGGTTCGAGGAATGCGCATCCTGTATCCCGGGGCCCTTATATTGGAACTCTATAGGTGAATGGTCAGTCCATGGGAGAGGACAGGTGGCTCCGTATATTGGAAGAGTTGGTCAAAATAAGATCTAACGTGTGTCCTGCAGAGTGAGTGGGGCCATTGTTGATCTGACTTCAATCTAAAATGCTTAAATCTCTTAGGAGGGACAAGGCGACCCGACTCGAGGTGAGTTCACTGTGAACGTTAAAGTCACCCAGAAAAGCACCATTTTTAGTAGAAATGACATGTGAGGAGATGAGTTCCAGTGGTTGAAGTGAGAAGTTTCGGAGGGGGGCGGGGCCGGTCAACCAGAGCTCCTTTCCAGCTGTGCTGCAGGTGCAGACCGATTCTAAAAACGAGTGCTTCAACACTGCTGCTACATAATTGCTCCAGTATTGTTACTTTAATGGAGTCCTTATGAATAACAGCTATACCCCACCCTGATTAGCCTGTCAAGCCGAAGGATACGAGATCCCTCTGGCAGTGTTGTTGCAAAGCCAGGAGTGGAGTTGGCTTTTAACCTTGTTTCAGTTGGGAAACCAATAACAGGGAGCTTGGAAGATGAAAGGTCCCAGATTTCAAGGGCGTGTTTAGGCAGGGGTCTCACGTTGATAAGTAGGCAGCTCCAATGTTGGTTTCCAAAAGTTTCTGAGGAGAGGGTTCTATCCTTGCCTGGGGGCGATGCTGTCTGTTACCACCATCAGATGTTGCATTAGCGGAGAGGTGCTGGGTCAATTGCAAGCTCTGAAATCTGCAGGACCTCCATGCGAAGGGCGCCTCCAATGTTGCAGGGGTGCAAGGGGCAGCCGTTATCAGATGGAGACAAGTATTTAGGCTACTATGCCTAATCTCAAGGAGTTTCTGGTTAGAGTAGGCGCATATAACCTTCGGGCAGGTACCTAACTGACGTACAACATGCAGGAGTCCTGGCTACTGGCGACGGCCAGCATGGTGAGTTGTGAGTGGGCCTGGCCTGCCCTCCGCATGGGGCTCTCTCGTGAGTAGGCGTGGCCTGTCCTTAGCATGGGGCTCTCTCGTGCGTGGGCCTGGCCTGCCCTCCGCATGGGGCTCTCTCGTGAGTAGGCGTGGCCTGTCCTTAGCATGGGGCTCGCTCATGAGTGGGTTTGGCCTCTCCTTAGCATGCGGCTCCCTCGTGACTGGGCTTGGCCTGCCCTTAGCATGGGGCTCTCTCGTGACTGGGCTTGGCCTGCCCTTAGCATGGGGGTCTCCTGTGAGTGGGCTTGGCCTGTCCTTAGCATGCGGCTCCCTCGTGAGTGGGCCAGGCCTGTCCATAGCATGGGGCTCTCTCGTGACTGGGCTTGGCCTGCCCTTAGCAGGGGGGTCTCTTGTGAGTGGGCTTGGCATGTCCTTAGCATGGGGCTCTCTCGTGAGTGGGCCTGGCCTGTCCATAGCTTGGGCCTCTCTCGTGAGTGGGCGTGGCCTGTCCTTAGCATGCGGCTCGCTCATGAGTGGGTTTGGCCTGTCCTTAGCATGCGGCTCCCTCGTGAGTGGGCCAGGCCTGTCCATAGCATGGGGCTCTCTCGTGACTGGGCTTGGCCTGCCCCTAGCATGGGGGTCTCTTGTGAGTGGGCTTGGCCTGTCCTTAGCATGGGGCTCTCTCGTGAGTGGGCTTGGCCTGTCCATAGCTTGGGGCTCTCTTGTGCGTGGGCCAGGCTTGTCCTTAGCATGCGGCTCCCTCGTGAGTGGGCCAGGCCTGTCCTTAGCATGCGGCTCCCTCGTGAGTGGGCCAGGCCTGTCCTTAGCATGGGGATCTCTCGTGAGTGGGCCAGGCCTGTCCTTTGCATGGGGATCTCTCGTGAGTGGGCTTGGCCTGTCCTTTGCATGGGGATCTCTCGTGAGTGGGCCAGGCCTGTCCTTTGCATGGGGCTCTCTTGTGAGTGGACTTGGCATGTCCTTAGCATGGGGCTCTCTTGTGAGTGGGCCAGGCCTGTCCTTAGCATGGGGCTCTCTCGTGAGTGGGCTTGGCCTGTCCTTAGCATGGGGCTCTCTTGTGCGTGGGCCTGGCCTGTCCTTAGCATGCGGCTCCCTCGTGAGTGGGCCAGGCCTGTCCTTTGCATGCGGCTCCCTCGTGAGTGGGCCAGGCCTGTCCTTTGCATGGGGATCTCTCGTGAGTGGGCCTGGCCTGTCCTTAGCATGGGGCTCTCTTGTGCGTGGGCCTGGCCTGTCCTTAGCATGCGGCTCCCTCGTGAGTGGACCAGGCCTGTCCTTAGCATGCGGCTCCCTCGTGAGTGGGCCAGGCCTGTCCTTTGCATGGGGCTCTCTCGTGAGTGGGTTTGGCCTGTCCTTAGCATGGGGCTCTCTTGTGCGTGGGCCTGGCCTGTCCTTAGCATGCGGCTCCCTCGTGAGTGGGCCAGGCCTGTCCTTAGCATGCGGCTCCCTCGTGAGTGGGCCAGGCCTGTCCTTTGCATGGGGCTCTCTCGTGAGTGGGTTTGGTCTGTCCTTAGCATGGGGCTCTCTTGTGCGTGGGCCTGGCCTGTCCTTAGCATGCGGCTCCCTCGTGAGTGGGCCAGGCCTGTCCTTAGCATGCGGCTCCCTCGTGAGTGGGCCAGGCCTGTCCTTTGCATGGGGATCTCTCGTGAGTGGGCCTGGCCTGTCCTTAGCATGGGGCTCTCCTGTGCGTGGGCCTGGCCTGTCCTTAGCATGCGGCTCCCACATGAGTGGGCCAGGCCTGTCCTTAGCATGCGGCTCCCTCGTGAGTGGGCCAGGCCTGTCCTTTGCATGGGGCTCTCTCGTGAGTGGGTTTGGCCTGTCCTTAGCATGGGGCTCTCTTGTGCGTGGGCCTGGCCTGTCCTTAGCATGCGGCTCCCTCGTGAGTGGGCCAGGCCTGTCCTTAGCATGCGGCTCCCTCGTGAGTGGGCCAGGCCTGTCCTTTGCATGGGGATCTCTCATGAGTGGGCCTGGCCTGTCCTTAGCATGCGGCTCCCTCGTGAGTGGACTTTGCATGTCCTTAGCATGGGGCTCCCTCGTGAGTGGACTTGGCTTGTCCTTAGCATGGGGCTCTCTTGTGAGTGGGCCAGGCCTGTCCTTAGCATGGGGCTCTCTCGTGAGTGGGCTTGGCCTGTCCTTAGCATGGGGCTCCCTCGTGAGTGGGCCAGGCCTGTCCTTAGCATGGGGCTCTCTCGTGAGTGGGCTTGGCCTGTCCTTAGCATGGGGCTCCCTCGTGAGTGGGCCAGACCTGTCCTTAGCATGGGGCTCTCTCGTGAGTGGGTTTGGCTTGTCCTTAGCATGGGGCTCCCTCGTGAGTGGGCCAGGCCTGTCCTTAGCATGGGGCTCTCTCGTGAGTGGGCTTGGCCTGTCCTTAGCATGGGGCTCTCTTGTGCGTGGGCTTGGCCTGTCCTTAGCATGGGGCTCTCTCGTGCGTGGGCCTGGCCTGTCCTTAGCATGGGGCTCTCTCGTGAGTGGGTTTGGCCTGTCCTTTGCATGGGGCTCCCTCGTGAGTGGGCCAGGCCTGTCCTTAGCATGCGGCTCCCTCGTGAGTGGGCCAGGCCTGTCCTTAGCATGGGGCTCTCTCGTGCGTGGGCCTGGCCTGTCCTTAGCATGGGGCTCTCTCGTGAGTGGGTTTGGCCTGTCCTTAGCATGGGGCTCCCTCGTGAGTGGGCCAGGCCTGTCCTTAGCATGGGGCTCTCTCGTGAGTGGGCTTGGCCTGTCCTTAGCATGGGGCTCTCTCGTGCGTGGGCTTGGCCTGTCCTTAGCATGGGGCTCTCTCGTGCGTGGGCCTGGCCTGTCCTTAGCATGGGGCTCTCTCGTGAGTGGGTTTGGCCTGTCCTTTGCATGGGGCTCCCTCGTGAGTGGGCCAGGCCTGTCCTTAGCATGCGGCTCCCTCGTGAGTGGGCCAGGCCTGTCCTTAGCATGGGGCTCTCTCGTGAGTGAGTTTGGCTTGTCCTTAGCATGGGGCTCTCTTGTGCGTGGGCCAGGCCTGTCCTTAGCATGCGGCTCCCTCGTGAGTGGGCCAGGCCTGTCCTTAGCATGGGGCTCTCTCGTGAGTGGGTTTGGCTTGTCCTTAGCATGGGGCTCCCTCGTGAGTGGGCCAGGCCTGTCCTTAGCATGGGGCTCTCTCGTGAGTGGGCTTGGCTTGTCCTTAGCATGGGGCTCTCTCGTGAGTGGGCTTGGCTTGTCCTTAGCATGGGGCTCTCTCGTGAGTGGGCTTGGCCTGTCCTTAGCATGGGGCTCTCTCGTGAGTGGGCTTGGCCTGTCCTTAGCATGGGGCTCTCTCGTGAGTGGGCTTGGCTTGTCCTTAGCATGGGGCTCTCTCGTGAGTGGGCTTGGCCTGTCCTTAGCATGGGGCTCTCTCGTGAGTGGGCTTGGCTTGTCCTTAGCATGGGGCTCTCTCGTGAGTGGGCTTGGCCTGTCCTTAGCATGGGTCTCCCTCGTGAGTGGGCCAGGCTTGTCCTTTGCATGGGGCTCTCTTGTGAGTGGGCTTGGCTTGACCTTAGCATGGGGCTCTCTCGTGAGTGGGCCAGGCCTGTCCTTAGCATGGGGCTCTCTTGTGAGTGGGCTTGGCTTGTCCTTAGCATGGGGCTCTCTCGTGAGTGGGCCAGGCCTGTCCTTAGCATGGGGCTTTCTTGTGAGTGGGCCAGGCCTGTCCTTAGCATGGGGCTTTCTTGTGAGTGGGCCAGGCCTGTCCTTAGCATGGGGCTCTCTCGTGAGTGGGCTTGGCTTGTCCTTAGCATGGGGCTCTCTCGTGAGTGGGCTTGGCCTGTCCTTAGCATGGGGCTCTCTCGTGAGTGGGCTTGGCCTGTCCTTAGCATGGGGCTCTCTCGTGAGTGGGCCAGGCCTGTCCTTAGCATGGGGCTCTCTTGTGAGTGGGCTTGGCTTGTCCTTAGCATGGGGCTCTCTCGTGAGTGGGCCAGGCCTGTCCTTAGCATGGGGCTTTCTTGTGAGTGGGCCAGGCCTGTCCTTAGCATGGGGCTTTCTTGTGAGTGGGCCAGGCCTGTCCTTAGCTTGGGCCTCTCTCGTGATTGGGCGTGGCCTGTCCTTAGCATGGGGCTCGCTCATGAGTGGGTTTGGCCTGTCCTTAGCATGCGGCTCCCTCGTGAGTGGGCCAGGCCTGTCCATAGCATGGGGCTCTCTCGTGACTGGGCTTGGCCTGCCCTTAGCATGGGGGTCTCTTGTGAGTGGGCTTGGCCTGTCCTTAGCATGGGGCTCTCTCGTGAGTGGGCTTGGCCTGTCCATAGCTTGGGGCTCTCTTGTGCGTGGGCCAGGCTTGTCCTTAGCATGCGGCTCCCTCGTGAGTGGGCCAGGCCTGTCCTTAGCATGCGGCTCCCTCGTGAGTGGGCCAGGCCTGTCCTTTGCATGGGGCTCTCTCGTGAGTGGGCTTGGCTTGTCCTTAGCATGGGGCTCTCTCGTGAGTGGGCTTGGCTTGTCCTTAGCATGGGGCTCTCTCGTGAGTGGGCCAGGCCTGTCCTTAGCATGGGGCTCTCTTGTGAGTGGGCTTGGCATGTCCTTAGCATGGGGCTCTCTCGTGAGTGGGCCAGGCCTGTCCTTAGCATGGGGCTTACTTGTGAGTGGGCCAGGCCTGTCCTTAGCATGGGGCTTTCTTGTGAGTGGGCCAGGCCTGTCCTTAGCTTGGGCCTCTCTCGTGAGTGGGCGTGGCCTGTCCTTAGCATGGGGCTCGCTCATGAGTGGGTTTGACCTGTCCTTAGCATGCGGCTCTCTCGTGACTGGGCTTGGCCTGCCCTTAGCATGGGGGTCTCTTGTGAGTGGGCTTGGCCTGTCCTTAGCATGGGGCTCTCTCGTGAGTGGGCTTGGCCTGTCCATAGCTTGGGGCTCTCTTGTGCGTGGGCCAGGCTTGTCCTTAGCATGCGGCTCCCTCGTGAGTGGGCCAGGCCTGTCCATAGCTTGGGGCTCTCTCGTGAGAGGGTTTGGCCTGTCCTTAGCATGGGGCTCTCTTGTGCGTGGTCCTGGCCTGTCCTTAGCATGCGGCTCCCTCGTGAGTGGGCCAGGCCTGTCCTTAGCATGCGGCTCCCACGTGAGTGGGCCAGGCCTGTCCTTAGCATGGGGATCTCTCGTGAGTGGGCCAGGCCTGTCCTTTGCATGGGGATCTCTCGTGAGTGGGCTTGGCCTGTCCTTCGCATGGAGATCTCTCGTGAGTGGGCCAGGCCTGTCCTTTGCATGGGGCTCTCTCGTGAGTGGACTTGGCATGTCGTTAGCATGGGGCTCTCTTGTGAGTGGGCAAGGCCTGTCCTTAGCATGGGGCTCTCTCGTGAGTGGGCTTGGCCTGTCCTTAGCATGGGGCTCTCTTGTGCGTGGGCCTGG
The DNA here is from genome assembly GCF_964263255.1 of Lissotriton vulgaris. Classification (NCBI taxonomy): domain Eukaryota; kingdom Metazoa; phylum Chordata; class Amphibia; order Caudata; family Salamandridae; genus Lissotriton; species Lissotriton vulgaris. The sequence goes on from NW_028249925.1 coordinate 130,152, forward strand.
CCTGTCCTTAGCATGCGGCTCCCTCGTGAGTGGGCCAGGCCTGCCCTTAGCATGCGGCTCCCTCGTGAGTGGGCCAGGCCTGTCCTGTGCATGGGGATCTCTCGTGAGTGGGCCTGGCCTGTCCTTAGCATGGGGCTTTCTTGTGCATGGGCCTGGCCTGTCCTTAGCATGCGGCTCCCTCGTGAGTGGGCCAGGCCTGTCCTTAGCATGCGGCTCCCTCGTGAGTGGGCCAGGCCTGTCCTTTGCATGGGGCTCTCTCGTGAGTGGGTTTGGCCTGTCCTTAGCATGGGGCTCTCTTGTGCGTGGGCCTGGCCTGTCCTTAGCATGCGGCTCCCTCGTGAGTGGGCCAGGCCTGTCCTTAGCATGCGGCTCCCTCGTGAGTGGGCCAGGCCTGTCCTTTGCATGGGGATCTCTCGTGAGTGGGCCTGGCCTGTCCTTAGCATGGGGCTCTCTTGTGCGTGGGCCTTGCCTGTCCTTAGCATGCGGCTCCTTCGTGAGTGGGCCAGGCCTGTCCTTAGCATGCGGCTCCCTCGTGAGTGGGCCAGGCCTGTCCTTTGCATGGGGCTCTCCCCTTTGAGTGGGTTTGGCCTGTCCTTAGCATGGGGCTCTCTTGTGCGTGGGCCTGGCCTGTCCTTAGCATGCGGCTCCCTCGTGAGTGGGCCAGGCCTGTCCTTAGCATGCGGCTCCCTCGTGAGTGGGCCAGGCCTGTCCTTTGCATGGGGATCTCTCGTGAGTGGGTTTGGCCTGTCCTTAGCATGGGGCTCTCTCGTGAGTGGACTTGGCATGTCCTTAGCATGGGGCTCCCTCGTGAGTGGACTTGGCTTGTCCTTAGCATGGGGCTCTCTTGTGAGTGGGCCTGGCCTGTCCTTAGCATGCGGCTCCCTCGTGAGTGGGCCAGGCCTGTCCTTAGCATGCGGCTCCCTCGTGAGTGGGCCAGGCCTGTCCTTTGCATGGGGATCTCTCGTGAGTCGGCCTGGCCTGTCCTTAGCATGCGGCTCCCTCGTGAGTGGACTTGGCATGTCCTTAGCATGGGGCTCCCTCGTGAGTGGACTTGGCTTGTCCTTAGCATGGGGCTCTCTTGTGAGTGGGCCTGGCCTGTCCTTAGCATGCGGCTCCCTCGTGAGTGGGCCAGGCCTGTCCTTAGCATGCGGCTCCCTCGTGAGTGGGCCAGGCCTGTCCTTTGCATGGGGATCTCTCGTGAGTCGGCCTGGCCTGTCCTTAGCATGCGGCTCCCTCGTGAGTGGACTTGGCATGTCCTTAGCATGGGGCTCCCTCGTGAGTGGACTTGGCTTGTCCTTAGCATGGGGCTCCCTCGTGAGTGGGCCAGGCCTGTCCTTAGCATGGGGCTCTCTCGTGAGTGGGTTTGGCTTGTCCTTAACATGGGGCTCCCTCGTGAGTGGGCCAGGCCTGTCCCTAGCATGGGGCTCTCTCGTGAGTGGGCTTGGCCTGTCCTTAGCATGGGGCTCTCTCGTGCGTGGGCTTGGCCTGTCCTTAGCATGGGGCTCTCTCGTGCGTGGGCCTGGCCTGTCCTTAGCATGGGGCTCTCTCGTGAGTGGGTTTGGCCTGTCCTTTGCATGGGGCTCCCTCGTGAGTGGGCCAGGCCTGTCCTTAGCATGCGGCTCCCTCGTGAGTGGGCCAGGCCTGTCCTTAGCATGGGTCTCTCGTGAGTGGGTTTGGCTTGTCCTTAGCATGGGGCTCTCTTGTGCGTGGGCCAGGCCTGTCCTTAGCATGCGGCTCCCTCGTGAGTGGGCCAGGCCTGTCCTTAGCATGGGGCTCTCTCGTGAGTGGGTTTGGCTTGTCCTTAGCATGGGGCTCCCTCGTGAGTGGGCCAGGCCTGTCCTTAGCATGGGGCTCTCTCGTGAGTGGGCTTGGCTTGTCCTTAGCATGGGGCTCTCTCGTGAGTGGGCTTGGCCTGCCCTTAGCATGGGGCTCTCTCGTGAGTGGGCTTGGCTTGTCCTTAGCATGGGGCTCTCTCGTGAGTGGGCCAGGCCTGTCCTTAGCATGGGGCTCTCTTGTGAGTGGGCTTGGCTTGTCCTTAGCATGGGGCTCTCTCGTGAGTGGGCCAGGCCTGTCCTTAGCATGGGGCTTTCTTGTGAGTGGGCCAGGCCTGTCCTTAGCATGGGGCTTTCTTGTGAGTGGGCCAGGCCTGTCCTTAGCATGGGGCTCTCTTGTGAGTGGGCTTGGCTTGTCCTTAGCATGGGGCTCTCTCGTGAGTGGGCTTGGCCTGTCCATAGCATGGGGCTCTCTCGTGAGTGGGCTTGGCCTGTCCTTAGCATGGGGCTCTCTCGTGAGTGGGCTTGGCTTGTCCTTAGCATGGGGCTCTCTCGTGAGTGGGCTTGGCCTGTCCTTAGCATGGGGCTCTCTCGTGAGTGGGCTTGGCTTGTCCTTAGCATGGGGCTCTCTCGTGAGTGGGCTTGGCCTGTCCTTAGCATGGGTCTCTCTCGTGAGTGGGCTAGGCCTGTCCTTAGCATGCGGCTCCCTCGTGAGTGGGCCAGGCCTGTCCTTTGCATGGGGCTCTCTCGTGAGTGGGTTTGGCCTGTCCTTAGCATGGGGCTCTCTTGTGCGTGGGCCTGGCCTGTCCTTAGCATGCGGCTCCCTCGTGAGTGGGCCAGGCCTGTCCTTAGCATGCGGCTCCCTCGTGAGTGGGCCAGGCCTGTCCTTTGCATGGGGATCTCTCGTGAGTGGGCCTGGCCTGTCCTTAGCATGGGGCTCTCTCGTGAGTGGGCTTGGCCTGTCCTTAGCATGGGGCTTTCTTGTGCGTGGGCTTGGCCTGTCCTTAGCATGGGGCTCTCTCATGAGTGGGCCAGGCCTGTCCTTAGCATGGGGCTCCCTCGTGAGTGGGTTTGGCCTGTCCTTAGCATGGGGCTTTCTTGTGCGTGGGCTTGGCCTGTCCTTAGCATGGGGCTCTCTCGTGAGTGGGCCAGGCCTGTCCTTAGCATGGGGCTCCCTCGTGAGTGGGTTTGGCCTGTCCTTAGCATGGACTTTCTTGTGCGTGGGCCAGGCCTGTCCTTAGCATGGGGCTCTCTCGTGCGTGGGCTTGGCCTGTCCTTAGCATGGGGCTCTCTCATGAGTGGGTTTGGCCTGTCCTTAGCATGGGGCTTTCTTGTGCGTGGGCTTGGCCTGTCCTTAGCATGGGGCTCCCTCGTGAGTGGGTTTGGCCTGTCCTTAGCATGGGGCTTTCTTGTGCGTGGGCCAGGCCTGTCCTTAGCATGGGGCTCCCTCGTGAGTGGGCCAGGCCTAACCTTTGCATGGGGATCTCTCGTGAGTGGGCTTGGCTTGTCCTTAGCATGGGGCTCCCTCGTGAGTGGGCCAGGCCTGTCCTTAGCATGGGGCTCCCTCGTGAGTGGGCCTCGCCTGTCCTTAGCATGCCGCTCCCTCGTGAGTGGGCCAGGCCTGTCCTTAGCATGCGGCTCCCTCGTGAGTGGGCCAGGCCTGTCCTTTGCATGGGGCTCTCTCGTGAGTGGGCTTGGCCTGTCCTTAGCATGGGGCTCTCTTGTGAGTGGGCCAGGCCTGTCCTTAGCATGGGGCTCTCTCGTTAGTGGGCCTCGCCTGTCCATAGCATGAAGCTCTCTCGTGATTGGGCTTGGCCTGTCCTTTGCATGGGGATCTCTCGTGAGTGGGCTTGGCCTGTCCTTAGCATGGGGATCTCTCGTGAGTGGGCCTGGCCTGTCCTTAGCATGGGGCTCTCTCGTGAGTGGACTTGGCATGTCCTTAGCATGGGGCTCTCTTGTGAGTGGGCCAGGCCTGTCCTTAGCATGGGGCTCTCTCGTGAGTGGGCCTCGCCTGTCCATAGCATGAAGCTCTCTCGTGAGTGGACTTAGCCTGTCCTTAGCATGCGGCTCCCTCGTGAGTGGGCCAGGCCTGTCCTTAGCATGGGGCTCTCTCGTGACTGGGCTTGGCCTGCCCTCCGCATGGGGCTCTCTCGTGAGTGGGCTTGGCCTGTCCTTAGCATGGGGATCTCTCGTGAGTGGGCCTGGCCTGTCCTTAGCATGGGGCTCTCTCGTGAGTGGACTTGGCATGTCCTTAGCATGGGGCTCTCTTGTGAGTGGGCCAGGCCTGTCCTTAGCATGGGGCTCTCTCGTGAGTGGGCCTCGCCTGTCCATAGCATGAAGCTCTCTCGTGAGTGGACTTGGCCTGTCCTTAGCATGCGGCTCCCTCGTGAATGGGCCAGGCCTGTCCTTAGCATGGGGCTCTCTCGTGAGTGGGCTTGGCTTGTCCTTAGCTTGGGGCTCTCTCGTGAGTGGGCCAGGCCTGTCCTTAGCATGCGGCTCCCTCGTGAGTGGGCCAGGCCTGTCCTTAGCATGGGGCTCTCTCGTGACTGGGCTTGGCCTGTCCTTAGCATGGGGCTCCATCGTGAGTGGGTTTGGCTTGTCCTTAGCATGGGGCTCTCTTGTGCGTGGGCCAGGCCTGTCCTTAGCATGGGGCTCCCTCGTGAGTGGGTTTGGCTTGTCCTTAGCATGGGGCTCTCTTGTGCGTGGGCCAGGCCTGTCCTTAGCATGCGGCTCCCTCGTGAGTGGGCCAGGCCTGTCCTTAGCATGGGGCTCTCTTGTGCGTGGGCCTGGCCTGTCCTTAGCATGCGGCTCCCTCGTGAGTGGGCCAGGCCTGTCCTTAGCATGCGGCTCCCTCGTGAGTGGGCCAGGCCTGTCCTTTGCATGGGGATCTCTCGTGAGTGGGCCTGGCCTGTCCTTAGCATGGGGCTCTCTTGTGCGTGGGCCTGGCCTGTCCTTAGCATGCGGCTCCTTCGTGAGTGGGCCAGGCCTGTCCTTAGCATGCGGCTCCCTCGTGAGTGGGCCAGGCCTGTCCTTTGCATGGGGCTCTCCCCTTTGAGTGGGTTTGGCCTGTCCTTAGCATGGGGCTCTCTTGTGCGTGGGCCTGGCCTGTCCTTAGCATGCGGCTCCCTCGTGAGTGGGCCAGGCCTGTCCTTAGCATGCGGCTCCCTCGTGAGTGGGCCAGGCCTGTCCTTTGCATGGGGATCTCTCGTGAGTGGGCCTGGCCTGTCCTTAGCATGCGGCTCCCTCGTGAGTGGACTTGGCATGTCCTTAGCATGGGGCTCCCTCGTGAGTGGATTTGGCTTGTCCTTAGCATGGGGCTCTCTTGTGAGTGGGCCAGGCCTGTCCTTAGCATGGGGCTCTCTCGTGAGTGGGCTTGGCCTGTCCTTAGCATGGGGCTCCCTCGTGAGTGGGCCAGGCCTGTCCTTAGCATGGGGCTCTCTCGTGAGTGGGTTTGGCTTGTCCTTAACATGGGGCTCCCTCGTGAGTGGGCCAGGCCTGTCCCTAGCATGGGGCTCTCTCGTGAGTGGGCTTGGCCTGTCCTTAGCATGGGGCTCTCTCGTGCGTGGGCTTGGCCTGTCCTTAGCATGGGGCTCTCTCGTGCGTGGGCCTGGCCTGTCCTTAGCATGGGGCTCTCTCGTGAGTGGGTTTGGCCTGTCCTTTGCATGGGGCTCCCTCGTGAGTGGGCCAGGCCTGTCCTTAGCATGCGGCTCCCTCGTGAGTGGGCCAGGCCTGTCCTTAGCATGGGTCTCTCGTGAGTGGGTTTGGCTTGTCCTTAGCATGGGGCTCTCTTGTGCGTGGGCCAGGCCTGTCCTTAGCATGCGGCTCCCTCGTGAGTGGGCCAGGCCTGTCCTTAGCATGGGGCTCTCTCGTGAGTGGGTTTGGCTTGTCCTTAGCATGGGGCTCCCTCGTGAGTGGGCCAGGCCTGTCCTTAGCATGGGGCTCTCTCGTGAGTGGGCTTGGCTTGTCCTTAGCATGGGGCTCTCTCGTGAGTGGGCTTGGCCTGCCCTTAGCATGGGGCTCTCTCGTGAGTGGGCTTGGCTTGTCCTTAGCATGGGGCTCTCTCGTGAGTGGGCCAGGCCTGTCCTTAGCATGGGGCTCTCTTGTGAGTGGGCTTGGCTTGTCCTTAGCATGGGGCTCTCTCGTGAGTGGGCCAGGCCTGTCCTTAGCATGGGGCTTTCTTGTGAGTGGGCCAGGCCTGTCCTTAGCATGGGGCTTTCTTGTGAGTGGGCCAGGCCTGTCCTTAGCATGGGGCTCTCTTGTGAGTGGGCTTGGCTTGTCCTTAGCATGGGGCTCTCTCGTGAGTGGGCTTGGCCTGTCCATAGCATGGGGCTCTCTCGTGAGTGGGCTTGGCCTGTCCTTAGCATGGGGCTCTCTCGTGAGTGGGCTTGGCTTGTCCTTAGCATGGGGCTCTCTCGTGAGTGGGCTTGGCCTGTCCTTAGCATGGGGCTCTCTCGTGAGTGGGCTTGGCTTGTCCTTAGCATGGGGCTCTCTCGTGAGTGGGCTTGGCCTGTCCTTAGCATGGGTCTCTCTCGTGAGTGGGCTAGGCCTGTCCTTAGCATGCGGCTCCCTCGTGAGTGGGCCAGGCCTGTCCTTTGCATGGGGCTCTCTCGTGAGTGGGTTTGGCCTGTCCTTAGCATGGGGCTCTCTTGTGCGTGGGCCTGGCCTGTCCTTAGCATGCGGCTCCCTCGTGAGTGGGCCAGGCCTGTCCTTAGCATGCGGCTCCCTCGTGAGTGGGCCAGGCCTGTCCTTTGCATGGGGATCTCTCGTGAGTGGGCCTGGCCTGTCCTTAGCATGGGGCTCTCTCGTGAGTGGGCTTGGCCTGTCCTTAGCATGGGGCTTTCTTGTGCGTGGGCTTGGCCTGTCCTTAGCATGGGGCTCTCTCGTGAGTGGGCCAGGCCTGTCCTTAGCATGGGGCTCCCTCGTGAGTGGGTTTGGCCTGTCCTTAGCATGGGGCTTTCTTGTGCGTGGGCTTGGCCTGTCCTTAGCATGGGGCTCTCTCGTGAGTGGGCCAGGCCTGTCCTTAGCATGGGGCTCCCTCGTGAGTGGGTTTGGCCTGTCCTTAGCATGGGGCTTTCTTGTGCGTGGGCCAGGCCTGTCCTTAGCATGGGGCTCTCTCGTGCGTGGGCTTGGCCTGTCCTTAGCATGGGGCTCTCTCATGAGTGGGTTTGGCCTGTCCTTAGCATGGGGCTTTCTTGTGCGTGGGCTTGGCCTGTCCTTAGCATGGGGCTCCCTCGTGAGTGGGTTTGGCCTGTCCTTAGCATGGGGCTTTCTTGTGCGTGGGCCAGGCCTGTCCTTAGCATGGGGCTCCCTCGTGAGTGGGCCAGGCCTAACCTTTGCATGGGGATCTCTCGTGAGTGGGCTTGGCTTGTCCTTAGCATGGGGCTCCCTCGTGAGTGGGCCAGGCCTGTCCTTAGCATGGGGCTCCCTCGTGAGTGGGCCTCGCCTGTCCTTAGCATGCCGCTCCCTCGTGAGTGGGCCAGGCCTGTCCTTAGCATGCGGCTCCCTCGTGAGTGGGCCAGGCCTGTCCTTTGCATGGGGCTCTCTCGTGAGTGGGCTTGGCCTGTCCTTAGCATGGGGCTCTCTTGTGAGTGGGCCAGGCCTGTCCTTAGCATGGGGCTCTCTCGTTAGTGGGCCTCGCCTGTCCATAGCATGAAGCTCTCTCGTGATTGGGCTTGGCCTGTCCTTTGCATGGGGATCTCTCGTGAGTGGGCTTGGCCTGTCCTTAGCATGGGGATCTCTCGTGAGTGGGCCTGGCCTGTCCTTAGCATGGGGCTCTCTCGTGAGTGGACTTGGCATGTCCTTAGCATGGGGCTCTCTTGTGAGTGGGCCAGGCCTGTCCTTAGCATGGGGCTCTCTCGTGAGTGGGCCTCGCCTGTCCATAGCATGAAGCTCTCTCGTGAGTGGACTTAGCCTGTCCTTAGCATGCGGCTCCCTCGTGAGTGGGCCAGGCCTGTCCTTAGCATGGGGCTCTCTCGTGACTGGGCTTGGCCTGCCCTCCGCATGGGGCTCTCTCGTGAGTGGGCTTGGCCTGTCCTTAGCATGGGGATCTCTCGTGAGTGGGCCTGGCCTGTCCTTAGCATGGGGCTCTCTCGTGAGTGGACTTGGCATGTCCTTAGCATGGGGCTCTCTTGTGAGTGGGCCAGGCCTGTCCTTAGCATGGGGCTCTCTCGTGAGTGGGCCTCGCCTGTCCATAGCATGAAGCTCTCTCGTGAGTGGACTTGGCCTGTCCTTAGCATGCGGCTCCCTCGTGAATGGGCCAGGCCTGTCCTTAGCATGGGGCTCTCTCGTGACTGGGCTTGGCCTGCCCTCCGCATGGGGCTCTCTCGTGAGTGGGCTTGGCCTGTCCTTAGCATGGGGATCTCTCGTGAGTGGGCCTGGCCTGTCCTTAGCATGGGGCTCTCTCGTGAGTGGACTTGGCATGTCCTTAGCATGGGGCTCTCTTGTGAGTGGGCCAGGCCTGTCCTTAGCATGGGGCTCTCTCGTGAGTGGGCCTCGCCTGTCCATAGCATGAAGCTCTCTCGTGAGTGGACTTGGCCTGTCCTTAGCATGCGGCTCCCTCGTGAATGGGCCAGGCCTGTCCTTAGCATGGGGCTCTCTCGTGACTGGGCTTGGCCTGTCCTTAGCATGGGGCTCTCTCGTGAGTGGGCTTGGCTTGTCCTTAGCATGGGGCTCTCTCGTGAGTGGGCCAGGCCTGTCCTTAGCATGCGGCTCCCTCGTGAGTGGGCCAGGCCTGTCCTTAGCATGGGGCTCTCTCGTGACTGGGCTTGGCCTGTCCTTAGCATGGGGCTCCATCGTGAGTGGGTTTGGCTTGTCCTTAGCATTGGGCTCTCTCGTGCGTGATCTTCGTCTGCCCTCCGCATGGGGCTCTCTCGTGAGTGGGCCTGGCCTGTCCTTAGCATGGGGCTCTCTCGTGAGTGGGCTTGGATTGTCCTTAGCATGGGGCTCTCTCGTGAGTGGGCTTGGCCTGCCCTCCGCATGGGGCTCTCTCGTTAGTGGGCCTCGCCTGTCCATAGCATGAAGCTCTCTCGTGAGTGGGCCTGGCCTGTCCTTAGCATGGGGCTCGGTCGTGAGTGGGCCTGCCCTGTCCAAGACTGACCGTCAACAGCCATGCTTGGTTTGTGCTCGACACTGGTACGCATTTATCGGGGGCAGGACTTATTTTCATGATCAGATTTTGCGCCAGGGCATTAGAGAGAAGGGGGGAAAGGGGCAAATATAGGGAAAGAGTGACAAATGGAGAAAGCAGAGATACAAAAAATATAATCGTCAAGAATGAGATAAAGACAGGTTGGGCTGTGGAAGAATGAGGTGAAACCAAGACAAGAACGCCTTGCTTTTTGGCACCCGTAGCATTAGCCAGCACCAGATCCGAATACAAACTCTGGGCTGGCACCAGTGACGGGCAGGGGCGGGCAGCTAGCAGGCAGTAGTGTCTCGAGTGTGCCCGTCGCGTGACTCTGCCAGACTCCTGCAGGCAGCTTCCAAGCGCTATGAAGTGCTGAGGTTTGTAGAGCGTGAACTGAGGATACAGAAAAGGTGAAGTGAGAATTAACTTTTTACTCGTAGTGTAAGGTACAACACCTCTTCAGGTAAAGATAGAACATGAAAAACTCCTCCGCTACACGAACAAAGCACAAAGCCCTGGCAGAGCCAAGAGGGCTGGTCTTGGCAAGCGTGCACTGTTTATATTTAGTTTGTTTAGCAAACATATGGGATATGCAAAAGAAATTGGCAACCATAATAAAATAAGTGTTGTCCAGCAGCCCAGGCTCAGCAGCCCTGCACTGGAGTGCACTCCTTTGGAGGCAGCTGTGCACATACGATAAATGCCAAGGCAGCCAATGGGATGAAGTGGGCTGACCCACTGCCCCATGCTGCAAGCTGTGGTGGGCTGAAGCAAAAAGTGAACGACACCTGAAAAGACCAATGGATGAAGAGGGCTGACAAACAGCCCCTGAATGTATGCATGCATTTTTGATAATCAGTTTTTCGGAAAACATGAGTCTGGTAACACAGATAAAGCTGTTTCTAGGCCAGAAATAAAAAGAGATCAGTTTCCATCATGGGGAGCGGGATGCATATTCAAGCTGATGGTGAGTGAAATCCCCCTAGACGTGAGGAGAACACACAGGAGCAGGAATGTTCCACGTGTCAGACATGAAGCCACATTTCAGCCATCTTGAGGGGCTGGGGCTTTGTCAGTGACTTGAACTACTGGAGAGGCGCTCGCTCACCACGCCGCACAGGGAAACCACTGTGTGGAAAGAGACCTCCACAGAACCAGTCTGCAGGGCTTTGGCTGGGCACGCTGACCCCTCCCCAGTAACTAACATTTCCCTCCCACAATGGGCATTGCTCTTTGCACAGTAATCTGTGTGCATTATACTTGGCATAGTATGGGCATCCGTTTTGCACAGTAACCTTGTTGACTCAATTCCTGGCACATTACCTTGTGGGCAATACACTAGGCAACGCAATTTGTTGGTGTTACACATGACACAATATAGATGGTATGTATGGCAGAATTTCTGGACTGCAACCCTGTTGGCATATTGCCTGGCAGAGTCATACGTGAGGATTTCAAAAAGGAAAGTTTCCTCAAGAAACAATTAGCTGACTCGATCCAATTAAGCAACTTCCGTTCCATCTCCCTGCTCCCCTACCGAGACAAAGCGATGAGAAGGCCGTCAACAAGCAACTCTCAACCTACCTTGAGGTTCACCACCAGATGGACAGCACCCAATCTGGATTCAGAAAGAAGCACAGCAGTAAAACAGCACTCATCACGGCGAACGACAACATCCGGACCATCCTGAATTGAGGAGAAAGAGCCATCCTCATCCTGTTTGACCATGATGGAGCAAGGATTTGCCCATAAAGCGCCTTGCTCGTATGCAAAACCCTTGTCTAAACTGCATAATAATATTAACCTCATTATTCGTCATTTATAAAGTATTTTCCCAACACGCGGGTGTCCCCAGGATGCTTGCTTGTTTGTCTTTTCCGTACTAAAACGAAGCTTGCACTGAAAATAGCTGCTTTGCCGAAATTCAGTCTGCGCATGCGTCGGTCATACCCATGTGATGTGACGCACTCGCATTCTGGAGGGATTCTGTGCTCATGCGCATTGATGCTAAATATGGCTGCTTGTCTCTCACCACGCTCTCTGCTTACTGCAGCAGCTTTAGCCTATCTATCTTTTCGCACTAATCCTTAATGCTACAGTCATTATAAAGAAAGGGTTGGTTATCTTTTATCTTGGTATACAGTGCGATCATTTTTATGTATGATTTTAATTTGTTTTCGCTTACTTTTCATGTACCGCGTCTTTGTGGGCTGGGGCAAACATGAGCAACGCCATGATGAGGCTCCTCTGAACCCTGTCAGCTGACCAGGGAGAGTCATAACTGCGCAGAAGCTAAAACTAGCCAGCTGGCTCCTGGAGCCCGATGCGCCTGGGAATCCATCCCGAAGAAGCAGATTGCACCTTGAATTTTCATACACTGTTGCCATGTGATGGACTCTTGCATTGTCTTCTGTATTCCTATGCCTGGGAACGTGAACCAGGGGGGCGGGTGTGAAAAATTGAATAATTATGATGGGAACGTTGAATTCTAGGAGGTGGTAATGACCGCACCACCTCTCCTGACCAATCACAATATGGGAAACTGTCACTTGCAACATTAGTGGGTGGTCTAAGGGTCCCCAAAATAGTATAATTGCCCTAGTTTAGCTTAGGAAAATTGTCCGACTTGTCCGAGTAGCAGACCTGTCACTGACCCTACGATCTCAATAGGTGCTCATTCTGAAAGTGCTGCGGAGCACTTTGTCCATACTTTCCACAATTCCCTAAGGGGTGGAAAATCCTAAGTGCTGGCGAAGCACTTTGCTGGGGAATTCGAAAATCCAATCGGGGTTTCTGGCGGATTACTTGCAGGAAGGGGTAACGCAGGCGTTGCTGTCCGAAGCTGTGGGTGTTGGTCGTACCCTGGGAGGCCCAGTCCTTGACCTGAACCTGAGGGGTATCCTGTCCTTACTGTCCGTGAGCTGTACCTGCTCGCATTCTGGCATTCCTTTTCTGAGGGTCCCTGTCCCCGTCTTCCCAACTGACCCGTGGCCAGGGTTGGTCTTCAATCTGAACTAGGTAATTAATGATTGTGGGTTTACGTATCTCTCTCTCTCTCTCTCTCTCTTTTTCTCGTCTGATCAGTTAAAGCATTTACCTGTGTCATTGCTTTATTGCCATTGCAATTATATGTGCCTGAATTTTAGTTGGTTCCTTCTCTCCCCCTCTCCTTTAGCAATTTCATTGATTTTATAGAGCCTTAGCATGTTCCCGTTTTTCCCCTTTTCCTTTAGTGGATTGCAGTGAAAGTAGCTAGAATAGCTTAATCACTTAGGTTAAGTACATGTTCTAGGTCTCATCCCATTCCTATGTGCTAGTATAAAGTTTGCAGTGACTAGGTTTGTTCTAAAACTTCTTCCTGTAGTTTCCCATATATCCTAATGGTCTTATTTTTGATGCAAAGTTACATTTTGGTGTTGATTTTAATGTTTGATATACTATTCTGTGTATCACTTATTATCTTGGCTTCTTCCTTTTGAATTCTTATATAAAGTTTAAACTTAATCAGGTGTCTGTGGTCATTTCATCGAATTGTGGAAAGTATTTTACTGATTATAAGTGTATTGGATATTAGGCCTGTCTACTATTTTCCCTGATAGCTCCAGGTCCGTCGAAGAATTGTGCCTGTGGTAAGTCGGGTGCATGGTAAGCAGAGGTAAATCCAAACTTGATTACTCTTAGCAGCGCGCAGGAGGAGAAATCCTCACCCAGTTCACCCAAACAAATTAGTGTGATGATAAAAAGTATTTCCACGCCAAGGGCCCAGTGCGTGTAAAAGAATTGGTAACTCGGGTGACCGGGGGAAAACTGCGCGCTCTAGCAGTAATTTCTGGCAGCCAGAGGATGGTTTGGACTAGTTAGATTAGGTAGACAGGATAGTCATAAACAAACCTTGAATGTAAAAACGTGCTGCTGATTTCTACTGTATTTTTCCAAAAATTATGAAATGTGTTTTTTTTATATATATATGTTCATGATTTTGCATTGCTGCTATAAATATTGCATGTTGAATTAACCCAGAATTGTTTGTAAATGTTCAGTGTAGTCCGAATCCCCGGGGAAGTATTTTAGCTAACGGTGAGTAGAATCCGGTTAGCTGTTGAAGTCACTAAGTTTGAGGTATTAGTGCAGGGTTAAGGATAACTGGAAGCACTAATTAGGACCTTTGTTTCTGGAGTGAATGATAGCTACGAGTCCTTTATAAAACTTTCATTGCGATATCACCTAGTAAGGGTCGCATACGAAAGGAGTAGTAGGGTCTCCGAGGCTTGTCTGGTAAGTAAAATAGTTCGCTGGTGAAATCCTGGCTCAGTACATATCCCCGACTAAGGTGGATGAGTCAGAAGAATAACGGGTTCTATGTTACTAGTGTGGAGGGACAGGCAAAGAAGTCTATCCAGAGTGAATGAAAAGTAGACAGAAGTGGTTTACTAGTAGCGAAAGAAAAGTCTTTTCTCTCTTTAGAACACTCAGACATAGTGGCAAACGTTGTGTGTTGTTGACTAAAACTTGCACTCGCACTTTAGAGAGAGTAAAAAGTTTCCGTTACCTTGTGAAGGAGGGAGTCAGTCGGAGAGCTGCTCTGACGTCACTCCGTGCCGCGCTGGTATTGGTCAAGACAGCGGGTGGATAGTGGAGCTGAATTTGTAAAGGAGGGGTGAGTGCCGAAGCGTGAGACTCTGTCTTGCGAAAAGGCCGCGCACCCATTGGTTAACCGTGTTTGTATTCTCTGAACTGATTGGGGGGTGCGAAATAAAATTCGCGCTAGCATTGGAAGCACAAAGGTAAACAAAATTAATCAAGCCGAGCTAGAAGCGAGTCTGGAGAGTTGTATGTGGTATCCAGACTTCATACCGAATCCAAAGTACCTAGGATTTCATAAGGATCAGATTATACGAGGTAGACCGCACATGATGTATGGAATAAAGAGAAAATTGTCATTCTCCGATAAAGTAAAGAATGTTTTCAAAACTGACAAGCCCATTAGAACGAGGGAAGGCGTACTCATTCCCCCGCCAAATACCCCTGCCTCTTTCATGTTGTTTGATAAAGGGTATCACACTTGTGTCTGGCTAGAAAATTGGGCAAAGTATACTGTAGATGACGGAGTCCTAGCATTCCCTGTTGAAGGTACATTTAATGGTCGGATCCTGTTTAACTTAAGGACCCGCATGAACGAATTACACCCTAGACCTAGGTTGACCCAGTACGAAGCTTTGGAGGAATGGGAGATTGAGGCTGCAGAGCGAGATAAACCCCGAATGGATAAAGGAGTGAGTAAGTGGTATCCCAGACTTCCAACGCCAACCAAAGAGCAGAAAATGAAACAGTGGAGGCAGTCTATGTTAACTGAAGGGCTATTCCCCATGATGGGGGTATTAGAGGAGAAAAGAGGAAAAAGTAAAGAAAAGACCCATCACCTAGCACCTATGGGGGACATAGAAGATGAACACCTGGAAGACTTGTTAATGAAGGATCCACCTCCCTATGTAGCAGAATCAGATTCGGTGCATTCACAAAATTCTGTTACCAATTACCCCCGAAGTAGGAGGGAAAGTGATTCAGACGGGACAGCTACAGGTAGTAAATATAGTGGAAGGGATGGGTTTTGCAGACCTAAGTCCACAGTCCCGAATTATCAGCCATTCGGGGAAAGTCCCCCTCGATTGGTTGCCCCGACTGCCCCGAGTATTTATCCATCCTTAGTACCCCAGGTATTGCATGGCAATTCTGCTGAAAGGGGGTTGCAGGAAAAAGAGAGAGAAGCCCTGACTAAACAGCGAGAGGAATTAGTCAGAACCATTGCACAGATGCATCCCCATCCTGATTCCTTGACCATTCCGGTAACTATTGGTCCTGCTATCCCAATGTATAAAAATGACTTGACTAGTCCCCTTCCTCCTGTTATCACCCCAATACTGCCTACTCCTAGCTTCCAGACCCCGAGGAAGGAAGTATTCATAGAGGAGGATCAGGAAAGTGAGTGTGAATCTGGAAGTTTGATGGATCTGCCCATAAGGGAGTCAAGGGCCAGTGTAGTAGGGACAAGAAGTCAGCCCAGACAAAAGGAAGTGGTGATTGAAAGTGCAACCGGAATTAGGAACGCCTCTTTAGTTTCCCCTGAAGAATTAGACAGATGGACAAAGGAGGTAGAGAAGGAGACCACTCCCCAACCTAAAGCATTGGAAATATATAAATTAAGAATAGAAATAGAAGAAATGATGGCTGGGAATGTGGGAGTTGAGCGCCTGAGCTCGTATAATGAAGAAGAGTTACTATTCATCAGTAAAAATCTTACCCGGAGTGCTAGAGTGCTCCATGAAAAAATAATGGATGCCGCCACAGAAATGGGAGTTGATGTTAGTCGCTCCAAAATTCTTCAAAAACCTTACAGAGTAGATTTCTCAGACAAGGATTTAGAAAGCCTGAATGTGATGGGAAAACAGATCCAAGTAAGAGAATTGTTGAAAATCTTACAGAAATGGGGCGAAGTGGGGAAATGGAGAACCAGGTGGGCAAAGAAAAAGGAAGGCAGCAGGGCTGGGTCCGTAACTTCAGAATTCATATTGAAGGAAGTAACCCCAACAGAAAAATTGTGCCCCATGAGAGAGGTCCCGGGAGGAAAATATGTCCATGTCCCTTGGTCCAGACAAGACATCGTGTCGTTTACAAACGACTTCCCGAAATTACGTGAGAAACCAGTTGACTGGTACAGACAGGTAGAACGTTTCATAAAAGTTCAGAAATGTCTGCTGAAAGACCTGGATGGGTTTTTCGACATTGTGGTCCCTGTAGATTTGTGGACCGAATGTAAGATAGAAATTGATTGGCCTAATGATGAATATCCCAGAGATGAGAAAACGGGAGCCCCGTCACCAGATGTAATGAGGAAATATGACCAGGTCATACAGTACCTTAAGAAAAAGGTGCCAGCAAAGGAAACAGATTGGACCAGAATAGATAGAACCACCCAAGAACGGGATGAGACGGTGCATTCATTTTACGAAAGGTTACTGCAGGTATTCAAAACTTACAGTGGTATTGATAACGTAGACATGAAAGACATGACCCATTTCAGTTACAGATTTGTGCTAGGATTGAGGCCTGAAATATCACAATGGATTCGAGATAACAAAATCAGTTGGCAGGGAAAACCCATAGATGATGTCCTGAAATATGCAAAATACTGCGAAGATGAAATCGAAAATAAAAAGAAAGCCCTCAAGGAGAAAGTGATGTGGGCACAGGTGAAATTAGCTGAACAGCAAGAAAAACAGTTAAGTAAAATGACTTCTGATAATAATGTTCCGAATACCAATTCTGGGGGGGGAGGAAAGCCCAGACCTAAAATGAGTCGTGAAGAGGCCATGAAAAGTTTCCGTGCCATGGGTGCGGCCAGATGGGGCATTGGAGAGACGAGTGTCCACACCTACAGGCCGGTAATGCCCCTGTAAATGGTTTAAATCCACAGGTGCCGAAAGAGGGGACAAGAAAAACCCAGCAACAGGTAAAATTACCTCCAGTACCTCGCGCTCCTAGACAGAATTTTAAGAGTCAGGATCAGCAGAATGAGAGGGCGGAAGTATGGGAGGTTGAGAGTGAAAGAAATGCAGTCATTCCACAGTACTTGCTAAATGACACCTTCCTTTGTGAAGATCACGATTGACGGGGCCTGAGAGGGGAGGATGAGGAGTGCGTACTTGGCGCCTCCTTACCGGTAGACCAGACTGGACCATACATTGAAGGAAAGGTTGAAGGCAAAGACGTCACCTTTCTGTTGGACACTGGTGCTACCCGATCTACTGTAAGAACAGTGGATGTTCCTAACCTACCCCTCTCGGGAGAAGCAATCCAAGTAGTGGGCGTCTCAAATCAGATAATAAGTACCCCTGTAACTGAACCAATGGAGATTTCCATAGGAAATTTCAAGGAGATGCACAGATTTGTGGTCTGTGATTCCAGTCCTGTAAACCTACTGGGACGTGATTTGTTGTGCAAGATGCGTTGTACCATTTTCTGCACACCAAATGGCGTCGAAATTCAGACCCCCGATGAAGATGGCCTGTACAAACTGATGTTAGTCAGACAAGATGCTGATATCAAGCCTCTGACAATTGAGGATTTACCTGAGGAACTCCAGCTAAGAGTAGTACCAGAAGTGTGGGATTTCACGGGAAAAGATGTAGGCCTGATGGCAAATGTGGACCCAGTTAAAATAGCAATAAAAACAAATGCTGTATACCCCAAAACCAGACAGTACAAAATGAGTGCAGAAGTGAAGGCAGGAGTAGCGACTGAAATCACGAGGCTGCTAGAAGCAGAAATAATAGAAGAAGTGTTGAGCAGCCCCTGTAATTCGCCTATCATTGGGATCAAAAAGCCTAGTGGGAAGTACCGAGTGGTGCAAGATTTGCGCAAGGTAAACCAAATTGTTGTGCCTTGCTGTCCTATTGTACCCAACCCTGCAGTGATACTCTACCAGATTCCCTGGAACGCAGAATGGTTCACTGTCATCGATCTGTGCCACGCATTCTTTTCCATCCCATTGCATCCAGAAAGCAAATTCCTTTTCAGTTTTGAATTTGACAGTCATATCTATGTCTGGAATCGTGTCCCCCAGGGGTACACTGAAAGTCCATCGATTTTTAACCAGATACTGAAAAAGTGCCTTGAATCCCTAGTGCTGCCAAGAGAGTCTGTTTTGGTGCAGTACATAGATGACCTGTTAGTGGCATCTAAAACCCAGACTGACTGTGTCACTGACACAATTGCCTTGCTGAATCACCTAGGAAAAGGGGGACATAAAGTGTCGCCTGACAAATTACAATTCTGTAAAAACTCAGTAAAATATCTGGGGCACCAGATAGAAAAAGGAATCAGGAAGGTCACTACCGAAAGGATCAAAATAATTAAAGCAATGGAACTGCCCAGAACGCAGAAAGAGGTGAGAATGTTCTTGGGAGTTGTGGGTTACTGCAGGCAATGGATTGTAGGATTTGCGGCTCTAGCCCGACCCCTGATAAATATGACAAAGAAAGGAGTGGAAGACCCCGTCCACTGGGACAGTGAAAGCATGAATGCTTGGGTAACTCTGAGAAACTGTCTATGTACCGCACCTGCATTGGGTATGCCTGAGTACACTAAACCCTTTGAACTGTTCTGTGACACCAGAGAAAATTGTGCTCTTTCAGTCCTGACCCAGGAGCACGGATCAGTCAGACGACCCGTAGCCTACTTTTCGGCCACCCTAGATCCAGTGGCCGCTGGATTGCCTGGATGCTTGAAAGCCGTTGCTGCTACTTGCGTCAGTCTGGAACAGAGTGAGAGCATTGTCATGGGACATCCCGTCACTGTCTATGTTCCTCATTCTGTTGTCATCCTACTGACTAGAACTAAGACCCAGTACCTCACACCTAGTCGGCTGACTAAGTATGAGAGAATTTTGATTGGTGCTGAAAATGTAACTATCTCCCGGTGCAATGTCCTAAATCCTGCGACACTGTTACCTGTCCCTCTGGATGCAGAATCTGATGAGGACGGGGAACATAATTGCATCGATCTGACTGAATACAGCACCAAGCCCCGTCCTGACATTCGTGAAATAGCACTACGTGACGGGGATAAAACAATGTTTGTGGATGGCTCGTGTTTGAGACATGAAAGTGGGAGTCTGAGTGCTGCCTATGCTGTGGTTACACTGACAGGAGTCGTCGAGGCATCTTACATGCGCGAGGTGAAATCTGCACAAGTGGCAGAGCTCATCGCGTTAACTCGAGCATGTAAGAGGGGAAAAAACAAAAGAATTACTGTTTACACAGACAGTCAGTACTGTTTCGGGGTTGTTCATGACTTCGGCCAATTGTGGTTACAAAGAGAATTCATGACTTCCTCTGGCACACCTATCCGAAATGGGAAAATAGTGCATGACTTACTGGAAGCTATCCAATTACCCAAAGAATTGGCTGTGGTCAAGTGTGCGGCTCACAGATCTGGAAATGATGATGTGACTGCCGGTAATAGGTACGCTGACCAAATTGCACAGTTTTGTGCCCGACACCAGATGTCCCTGCAAATTGCCCTGTGGGATGGAACCAGCTGCCAACTTATGTTGTTTGATAATGTGTCAACGTGGGAAGAATTAAAGGAGATACAACAAGCCACAGACAGGCAAGAAAAAGGCAGGTGGGCCGCAAAGGAATGCGAATTGCGAGAAGATGGTGTGGTGGTAAATCCGGCTGGGGTGCCTGTACTGCCTGATAGCTTGATCGACCCCATGGTCAGAATGATACATGAGCCAACACATATGGGAAGAGACGCGATGTGTCGGGTGTTTGAACAAGTGTTCTGTAATTCAAAGTTCAGGGACCAGGCGGAAAGGCTTTGCCAGAGGTGCCTAGTGTGTCAGCAATTCAATGCAGGAAAGAAGACTGTAGTGAAACAGAGTACTATTGGAAAGGCAGTAGGTCCCTTCGTTAGAATGCAGGCAGACTTCATAACCATGCCCAGATGCAAAGGATATAGATATGTTTTAGTCATAGTTTGTCTATTCTCTAGGTGGGTGGAAGCATATCCAGCTAAGAAAAATGACGCTCTCACCACAGCCAAACTATTGCTCAGGGAGTTGATACCTAGGTATGGGATCCCAGAGACAATCGAAACGGACCAAGGTGGGCATTTTGCCAACGATGTCCTATTGGAACTCTGTAAAGCATTCAAAATGAAGCAAAGATTGCACTGTGCCTACCACCCTGAGGCTTCTGGGGTAGTGGAACAAATAAATGGCACTCTGAAGTCCAGACTGGGAAAAATGTGTGATTCCACAAAAATGAACTGGATAGAAGCTTTACCCCTGGTGCTGATGAGTTTGAGAAGTATCCCGAATCGAAAGACTGGCCTAAGTCCCCATGAAGTGTTGATGGGAAGAGTGATGCGCCAGGCATGGGTACCCGGAAACAAACTGCTAAGCATTTCTGATGATATGGTGCTAGAATACTGCAAGCAGCTGGGTGACCAAGTGCGTTCTCTCTCTCAGCAGATTGGAGAGACAGAAGACGAGTGGCCAAAGACTCCAGCACACAATCTGCAGCCAGGAGACTGGGTGGTGTTAAAGAAACACACCCGGAGCAGTTGCCTGAAGCCAAGGTGGGGAAAGCGACGACAAGTGATCCTCGTCACTACCACTGCTGTGAAGTGCGCTGGTGTACCGAAGTGGATCCACGCCAGCCACACAAAGCGGGTATCTGGAGAAAACGCGACTGGAGCTGAAGGCAGCACAGCTGAAGAGACTTCCGAGGAAGAAAGTCCGGAGCTAGCTGACATCGAACTGCCGAGCACAAGTCGAGACGTTGAATGGTATCCCGCCGACGAACCAGTTCATGATCCAATACGAACCAGGAAATATTCCTACTTAGACAGTGAGTGGGATAGTCCAGGTGAGTCAGAAATAGAAGAAGAAGGTCAGGTCAACGAAAGCCACAACGAACCTGATCAGGACATAGGTCAAGTAGGGGCAGATCAAGACCTTAAGACTCCTCCTGAAACTCAGGAGCCGAGAAAGGGACAGTTAGAAATTAGAGCTGACGTTCATGCAGAAGAAAACGAAGAGATCGAAGAGCATGAACAGGAACAGATAGAACTAGATCAAAGTGCTCAGACAACGGAAACAACAGTAACCAGAAATAAAAAGAAAGTGCGATTTGAATCTGAGCAGGGACAGATTAGCGACCAGGCAGAAGAAATAGACGAAAGACCTGGAACTAGTCAGACAGGCAGGAAAACAGAGGTGCCACAACAAAAAGTGAAAAGAGTGCACGAAGAAGGCGAAGTCTCCTCAACCACTGGGAGGCACGGAGGAAGAAGTGCACCCCGATACGTCAAGAGACTAAGGCTCAGACTAAAGACAGTCGAAGAAAACGATAAAGACCGAAAAAGGGCTCAAAGTGAAAGGAATGCAGCCCAAGGCAAATCGCTGAGAAAGAGCGACAGAATAAAGAAACAGAACCGACTGTATCGGAGCCCTGAGTGGACGTACTTTGTGTTGGAGGAGATTGACGAGCCACACCACAGTGGCAACAGTGACAACGAGTCCATTGCTGATCGGAGTTCGGACGAAGACCCTCCGTGAGAGAACCCCTGAAGTGAGCCTTTGGTACAAAGGAACGAAGAGGGGTAGCAAAAGCCACCTGTAAGCTAAAAATGTCTGATCCGAGTGTCTCTGGGAGATCCCGGTGTGGGTGTCTCAAAACCTGTTGTAAGATATGCTTGTGTAGTGTAGCTATGCTAATAGTAATGTGGATAGGACTAACAGTTTTTCTACCCTTTATGATAAGTAGAGATCCAAACTTGTCCCCTACTGAACCCGAAGCAGTAGATGTGGGGGTTGTACAGACTGCAGAAACACCACGAAGACTAGAAAGACGCGACAAAAGAGTAGGACTGACACACACACGACCTAATTTAGAAGCACCAGATGAGGATGGACTACATTTTCACAAAATGAAGAACAGGACGCATTTAAATGTTTTTGCTAACTTGTTAGTGCATTATGTAGAAGCCATGGAAATAGAGGACTGTTATGTCTGCATGAAGCTACCAACCTCAGTGGCTGAAGGCGTGACATACCACCATCTACCTTTGACCTATGGAATCTCCTGTAGTATATTAGCTAGCTTGTTCTATAGAAGCACCTTGCAGTACTATTATTCAAACGATGACGTAGTATTTTCTGAACTTCCTGTTAGAGGACATTTGAACCGTGTACATACTACAAGTGACGTGACCCGCTATATGGGAGAATATTTCCTGACTATAGGTAACATAGACTTAGATCAAGCAAGAGAAGACAATCTGACCTGTTCACTGCAAGAGCAGGAAAAGATGTTTATAAAGATGGCAGACAGAAGGAGAGAAAAGTTTCAGAAGAAGGCAAATGACGAGAAGGATAGAATCCCTAGGTGGGCGGAGCACATGGATAACACCTCAGAAGGCGAAGCCAGTCCTGCCTTGTTGCTGGATTTTGAAAGAAAGGGGAAACTTTGTATCCATAGGGAAAAGACAGAGTACTATAACAATGTATTCATCGGTTCCAGCGAGTGTGAACATAATTATAAAGTAATTGGAGGTTGGGGTTTCAAAAATGGGTCAGAACCTGTGTTCCCCGGAATATATTATATATGTGGGAACAAGGCTTATTTCAAATTGCCGGATCACTGGTATGGAAGCTGCTACTTTGGCATTGTTTCCCCGAAAATATACCATGTGAATAATGCAGCTGGAAGCGATGATGAAACTAATGGCTTAGTGCGTAGTAGACGCGAAAGTGTAGGCGAAATTGTAGGTGATATTTTTAGTGCACTGATACCTGGAATGGGGGTAGTTCTGAACACCCATAGAATCTGCAAATTGTCTACAGTAGTGGACCGGTTATCAACGGACACTGCTGCTGGTTTCCTGCTGGTCAATACTGAAATGGTTGCGATCAGATCAATGGTTTTACAAAACCGTCTTGCCCTTGACACCCTATTAGCAAAAGAGGGCGGAGTCTGTAGAATGCTGAAAGCGCAACATTGTTGCACCTACATTCCTGATAAAAGTATCGAATTAAAACAATATGTGAAGAACATAACTAATTTGGAAAGGGAACTCAAACCATTGGAGGTTGACAGTGCCTGGACGAGACTGACTGGAGGTCTCTCCTCTATAGGTAGTTGGTTTACTAACTTAGGTAGGAATATTTTGTGGAAAATACTGATGCCAATAGTTATAATAGGTGTGATTGTATTAATCATTTTTATCTGCTGCAAATGTCAAAAGTGCAAAAAGAAATATACAGTCAATCCGAGGGGGGTGAAAAGAAATATTGATGATTTAGAATTAGAAGAGTTGAAGAGCGCAATTTACAAAAAGGCGAAAAATGACCACTCTCATAGAGAAGCTGCAAGAAAACTCAACGACAAATTTGTTGAAATTCGGATGAGTGATGTGGATGAATGAGAAAAGTTGGCATCTGTTTCCTTCATGTAGTGATGATAGTAAATATCATCAAAGAGGGGATTGATGGAGCAAGGATTTGCCCATAAAGCGCCTTGCTCGTATGCAAAACCCTTGTCTAAACTGCATAATAATATTAACCTCATTATTCGTCATTTATAAAGTATTTTCCCAACACGCGGGTGTCCCCAGGATGCTTGCTTGTTTGTCTTTTCCGTACTAAAACGAAGCTTGCACTGAAAATAGCTGCTTTGCCGAAATTCAGTCTGCGCATGCGTCGGTCATACCCATGTGATGTGACGCACTCGCATTCTGGAGGGATTCTGTGCTCATGCGCATTGATGCTAAATATGGCTGCTTGTCTCTCACCACGCTCTCTGCTTACTGCAGCAGCTTTAGCCTATCTATCTTTTCGCACTAATCCTTAATGCTACAGTCATTATAAAGAAAGGGTTGGTTATCTTTTATCTTGGTATACAGTGCGATCATTTTTATGTATGATTTTAATTTGTTTTCGCTTACTTTTCATGTACCGCGTCTTTGTGGGCTGGGGCAAACATGAGCAACGCCATGATGAGGCTCCTCTGAACCCTGTCAGCTGACCAGGGAGAGTCATAACTGCGCAGAAGCTAAAACTAGCCAGCTGGCTCCTGGAGCCCGATGCGCCTGGGAATCCATCCCGAAGAAGCAGATTGCACCTTGAATTTTCATACACTGTTGCCATGTGATGGACTCTTGCATTGTCTTCTGTATTCCTATGCCTGGGAACGTGAACCAGGGGGGCGGGTGTGAAAAATTGAATAATTATGATGGGAACGTTGAATTCTAGGAGGTGGTAATGACCGCACCACCTCTCCTGACCAATCACAATATGGGAAACTGTCACTTGCAACATTAGTGGGTGGTCTAAGGGTCCCCAAAATAGTATAATTGCCCTAGTTTAGCTTAGGAAAATTGTCCGACTTGTCCGAGTAGCAGACCTGTCACTGACCCTACGATCTCAATAGGTGCTCATTCTGAAAGTGCTGCGGAGCACTTTGTCCATACTTTCCACAATTCCCTAAGGGGTGGAAAATCCTAAGTGCTGGCGAAGCACTTTGCTGGGGAATTCGAAAATCCAATCGGGGTTTCTGGCGGATTACTTGCAGGAAGGGGTAACGCAGGCGTTGCTGTCCGAAGCTGTGGGTGTTGGTCGTACCCTGGGAGGCCCAGTCCTTGACCTGAACCTGAGGGGTATCCTGTCCTTACTGTCCGTGAGCTGTACCTGCTCGCATTCTGGCATTCCTTTTCTGAGGGTCCCTGTCCCCGTCTTCCCAACTGACCCGTGGCCAGGGTTGGTCTTCAATCTGAACTAGGTAATTAATGATTGTGGGTTTACGTATCTCTCTCTCTCTCTCTCTCTCTTTTTCTCGTCTGATCAGTTAAAGCATTTACCTGTGTCATTGCTTTATTGCCATTGCAATTATATGTGCCTGAATTTTAGTTGGTTCCTTCTCTCCCCCTCTCCTTTAGCAATTTCATTGATTTTATAGAGCCTTAGCATGTTCCCGTTTTTCCCCTTTTCCTTTAGTGGATTGCAGTGAAAGTAGCTAGAATAGCTTAATCACTTAGGTTAAGTACATGTTCTAGGTCTCATCCCAATCCTATGTGCTAGTATAAAGTTTGCAGTGACTAGGTTTGTTCTAAAACTTCTTCCTGTAGTTTCCCATATATCCTAATGGTCTTATTTTTGATGCAAAGTTACATTTTGGTGTTGATTTTAATGTTTGATATACTATTCTGTGTATCACTTATTATCTTGGCTTCTTCCTTTTGAATTCTTATATAAAGTTTAAACTTAATCAGGTGTCTGTGGTCATTTCATCGAATTGTGGAAAGTATTTTACTGATTATAAGTGTATTGGATATTAGGCCTGTCTACTATTTTCCCTGATAGCTCCAGGTCCGTCGAAGAATTGTGCCTGTGGTAAGTCGGGTGCATGGTAAGCAGAGGTAAATCCAAACTTGATTACTCTTAGCAGCGCGCAGGAGGAGAAATCCTCACCCAGTTCACCCAAACAAATTAGTGTGATGATAAAAAGTATTTCCACGCCAAGGGCCCAGTGCGTGTAAAAGAATTGGTAACTCGGGTGACCGGGGGAAAACTGCGCGCTCTAGCAACCACTCCGTGGCTTTCAACACTGTCTCTCACAACACCCTTATCAGAAGACTACACAAGACTGGCATGCAAGGATCCGCTCTCAAATAGATCTGTTCCTTCCTCACGGGAAGAACCCAAAGGGTCAGGCGGCCACCCTTCACATCAGAGCCTGAGAACAGGATCTGCGGAGTCCCACAAAGATAATCTCTCAAGCCCACTCTGTTCAAGGTCTCTATAACACAGCGAGTCAACATTATCCAAGACATCACCATAATCTCCTACGATGCCCAGCTCATCTTCTCCCTACCGGACAAGATAACCACCACCAGAATCAACTTCACCAACTGCATTAGCATGGTAGCAGAGTGGATGAGAGCCAAGTGCCTAATGCTCAATTCCAATAAGACGGAAGTACTGAACTTTGGAAATAAGATCTCCCCATGGGACTCCACCTGTTGGCCGTCAGAGCTAGGACCAACACCTACACCCACTGACCACACCAGAATCTAGGAAGCTCAGCATGACAGCACAGGTCAACGCAAGCACCTCCTGCTTCCACATCCTACTCGTGCTACGAAAGATCTTCCAGTGTCCGCCACAGAACACCAGGCAGACCCTCTTACAAGCAGGCTCGACTACGGCAACGCACTCTACACTGAAATCGCCAAGCAACTCATACAGACTTCAGACCAACCAGAACACGGCTGCAAGACTCATATTTGATCTCCCACACCACGCCACACCCACATCGCACCGCACCTCCAGGAGCTTCACTGGTTCCCCATTCACAGGCGCAACCAATACAAAGTTCTCATACACACACAAACACAAAACCCTACACAACACTGGACCAGCATACCTTTTTTTTTAATATAACTTTTTATTTATCAGTGCTCACTCAGCAGTACATTGAAGTTATATCATACAGTATATTTTAAATCAGTAAATCAGAATGTACAATGGTCACATAAACTATCGCCTTTCAATATCAACCTAGCACATTTATACACTGTTGTTCTTCCTATTTCTAAGTGTCCCTGTCTACAAACCTCTGTATTCCTGCCAATTGCAGCACACATCCTGAACTAATGTTTGAAAACATTCTCATTGGTGATAATGAAGAAAATGGAGGCTTATGTATTTTCTTCTCTTGCTATGACATTTTACTGCTTTGATCTTTGTATTTTTTTCAATATTTTAATAAAAAATTTCAACACAAAAAAATAAAATATTTGCCTAGGATCACACAATTTGGTCAAGCATGAGGCCAGGATTGATAGGATTTTAGTTTTGACACTGCTATTTAGGCACTAGATTGTTATCTCGTTCTCCCCCATACTGCATTAAAGGTCAACTCTCTAGCTTTAATTTTGGAACATAGGTGAGATCATAGCTGGGAAGCAGAAGCCACATACTGTTTTCCCCGGCTAGTTCTAAAGGATACCAATTTGTCTTTTCCCTGACAATTACAGAGAAATAACTCCTAGAATGGAAAGTTTTGTTGCAGATTGGGTTAATTTAAAAATCAGTGTAAAAGCTATTTTTTCACTGAAGCGCTCCGGTACCATTTTACCATTACCTGCATTGATGCCTCTTGAAGCAGCCTTGAAACGTACCGTATCCACAAATACCACTCTTCACTGTTATCAGTTTTCGTAACAGCATCAGGAAAAGGAGTCACAATGTGTTTTTTTTTTGTTTTTTTAATCTGATGATGGGTGTGAAAGCGTCTGACGCCATCCACACAACGCTGGGCTGTAAGGCCAGGCGCCCATGAAGCCTCTGATATTCTGGGCTGCTTCCCTTCCCCATTTTTCCATGGAGTTTAACAAGTCTCCCTGGGTGATTTAGGGATGGTGAAGTCAGCGCTCTGACATATGCAGACAGAACTGTTGGTGAAAACAAGCTTAAGCAAACAGGGTAACACAGTTAAGAAAAGGGAGTAAAGTTGCACTTTTTGCTTAAGTAACAGCCAAATTATTTTTTTTGTTTGCTTTCTGCTGCTCTGTTCATTAATGGGAGGAGGGCAGCCCTTTTGCCCAATATCAACGAGACGCCCCTACCGTAGACTCATCGCTCATCATCACGTTTGACTCCTCCGTATAAACAAAACCTTTAAAGGGAAAAACTATTACCTCTGGGTCTTGGAAAGATTAGGCCATTCTTGTCTCTTTTCTCTTAAAAAAACCTGTTGTGACTAGACTTTGGCCACGCCGTCCTTGTGGACGTCGCACAAGCATGCCACTTGCCACTGAAACCTTTCCTATATGCTAAACTAGAAGTATGTCTTTATCTTTGAAATTCAATCACATTACTCTAATTCCAATTGAGTCACACTGGCCTCTTAATAAAGCAAGAATAACATTTAAATGTGACGCCTAGCCTATACAACCATCAACACCGGTTCTCCATTATACTTCTCCGGTCGTGTAGTTCCTATAAAACCCATAAAGGATCTGCACGTTCGGGCAGCATACACAGTAGGATTAGTGTCAGACTGATTCTGAACACCCCCACCGGGTATGTTTTCCGAACGTGCAGATACTGTATAGGTTTTATAGGAGCCACACGACATGGTGCCCACGTTGGGCGCCATGTCGTGTAGTTCCTATAAAACGTATACAGGGTCTGCGCATTCGGACAGCATACACACTGTAGGATTAGTGTCAGACTGATTCTGAACACCCCCACCGGGTATGTTTTCCGAACGCGCAAATCCTGTATAGATTTAATAGGAGCCACAGGACATGGTGCCCACGTTGGGCGCCATGTCGTGTAGTTCCTATAAAACGTCAATATGATCTGCGCGTTCGGACTGCATACACTGTAGGATTGGTGTCAGACTGATTCTGAACACCCCCACCGAGTATGTTGGCCTTTTGTACCAGCTAGCTCACAGTGCCACTAAAATCTCCTCTTACCAAGGAGAGAATAGTTCTTAGCAACCATCGAACATGACAACACTGATCCCTCAGGACCGTGGAAACAATATACTACGTTTCGCTCAGTCATTCGTGCTAACTCAGTCTGTCTTAGAGAGATACACAGAATAAACAGACAGGGCGTTTTCAATAAGTATTTATTGAACAGTTGTTATTCAGGTGTAAAATAGATGAGCTGCAACAACCGTTAGACAGTAGCAGATATATAGGATTAGAAGCACTATGAAAGTATACGGATGGTAAAGCTCTACCATCTTGCAGCAATCACGAATACACACAAGTACATAAAATATATGATAATAAGTAGATGCGTACTCCTACGATGTCTCCCTAACTAGATGTACCTAAGTATACCTAGCATGTGTGTAGGTGTGAAGCCAAGAATCCCTCTAGGATAGAGTCAACCCTATTACCTGAATTGAGAGACTGTGGGAACCAGTCTTGGTCTCGTGGTGGACACACCGTGAGGGATGTTCTACCACTGCGAGCTGGAGAGTGTTCATGCAGGAAACTCAGCGTCTCGCGTCAGTGTGTCGGCCGGGAAGTCCTGGTCTCCTCTCTCTATCTTAGCAAGATGTGATTTATACACCCATAGGTCTCCCCAGAGGTTTTACCTCACTGTATTACTGTGTCTGCCTAAGGATGACGTTGGGCATGAATTTTATACATAGATATTATAGAGGAGATGGTAGTCCTGCTGTGCTTCCAAGAATCCTCATGCATAATGTATGAGATTTTCGAACTAGGGAAAAAACAGCTTTCTGAATGCAGTGTTGTATCTAGGTAAAAGGTCAGTCCCTGTGAACCGTTAGAAGTGTAATGTAGGGAAGAATATAGGTGAAAGGTTATGGAGTTACCTGGGCCTATATCAGTGTACCTATATGGAATATAACACTACCACCAGGGCACAAGTCTCAAAAAAAGAAGTGTGCACTAACCAAGTTAGGCACTATGTAACTTACATCACAGAGTGCGACATCGCATGTGACATCACAACCCTTGACCTGACAGGAAGTGATATCACAAAAAATGACATCAGATTCTAAGACCTCACATATGTTAAGCTGGTTTATGATGATTTCATTTGAGCGCATTAGAATATTTAACAAATTAGATTTTGCATCGGAGTTGTGTCAAAAATGTGATGCAACCTGAACGCAAGATCCAGGCCTCAACTTAGACATTTATTTATTAAAACTTTGCCAAAAAGAAATTGGGAACAAGAAGAAACGTGGCTGTTTATCTGTTTTACTTAAATGGTTGCAAATTCATCATTTTAAAATATCTTGTAGGCTTAAGGCACCAGCTGCATTGATCTTTATGTACCCAGGAAATCTCAGGAAATATTAATAATGGTGAGATAACTCTGGAGTTTAATGCACTTACTGAAGAGACAGGTGATTTGTCCAGCCCCAGTTTTTAATCAAAGTAGCATGGAGGGTTAATATGTCTCCTGCAAGGCACATAATGTGACACACAGATGACAGATTTTTGTTTTATGTAGATGGGAAAGTGGGTTATTGCTTTTAACTCAGAAATCCTTAATTTATTTGCAGTTCGTAACCTGTAATCCTTCTAAAATAGCATAGTGAACTATGAAGGAAAGGACATGTCTACATCTTCTAACCTTCACTATCTTAAGTAACACATTCTGCCAATTGATTTACACACACATGATTTATTGTCAATGTATAATGTGTATGTGTGATGTAAAGCGCTCTGACACCCTGGAATGGGTTGAGTAGCACTATAAAAGAAATAAGACTAAATAGTGGTATTTAAATTGCTCTTTGCATATATATACAAGGACAGACCGACACATCTGACACAACGTAACGTAGGATGTGTGCTTAATTGATTTAAGTTGCATGTGCTATGCCTGATACTAATTGTTCTTGTGTTCCAGGGCGAGGTTCAACTGCTCAAAATAAACATTTCAACAAAACATGGGTCTTTGAGTGGCTGAATTGCACAGTGTGAAACAGTCAAATAAAGTAGGATCTGGCTTGAGGGGCAGGATAGAGACCGTAATCAACAAACTACCTCTCTTCCTTTGTCCTGGAGGTGCAGACTGCAGGCAGCCGTGAGGGTGAGGGAAGAAACAATTCCAAGAGGTTTATAGCACAACAAAAGGGAAGATCACAGGTCAAGTGCAGGGCCATTATAGGTAGTACTTTGACATTCCCTGCGACTGACAGAAGAGAGGGGGAAATTATTTTGTCTCCTCATCCCCCTTGTCCACTCCACTACAAAATCTGGTGTTCGGGGGGGGGGGGGGGGGGGGGGGGGATATAAATCCCCCATACTTCCTACCTCAACATCATCTCCTACGCCGACGACACTCAACTGATCCTATCACTCACCAGAGACCCTAACACGGCCAAAACCAACCTACACGAAGGAATGAAAGAAGTAGCCGAATGGATGAAGCACAGCCGTCTGAAACTGAACTCAGACAAAACAGAAGTCCTCATCTTAGGTACCTCCCCCTCCGCCTGGGACGACTCTTGGTGGCCAGAGGCCCTTGGAAAAGCACCCATCCCGACGGACCACGCACGGAACCTGGGCGTCATCCTGGATTCCTCACTCTCAATGAACAGACAAGTCAACGCCGTTTCTTCATCCTGCTTCAACATTCTTCGCATGCTCAAAAAAACATTTCGCTGGATCCCTACCGAAACTAGAAAAACAGTCACCCACGCTCTGGTCACGAGCCGACTGGACTACGGAAACACCCTCTACGCCGGCATCACCGCAAAACTCCAGAAAAAACTACAACGCATCCAGAACGCCTCAGCCAGGCTCATATTAGACATTCCGCGTAAAGAACACATCTCTGATCACCTGAAAAACCTACACTGGCTCCCCGTCAATAAGAGGATCACTTTCCGGCTCCTAACCCACGCACACAAAGCACTCTACGAAATCGGACCCGAATGCCTTAACACACGACTATCCTTCTACACCCCCTCCCGCCAGCTACGATCCTCCAACCAAGCCCTTGCCACTGTTCCTCGCATCAACAAAACCACCATGGGAGGTAGATCCTTCTCCTACCTAGCAGCTAAAACTTGGACCTCACTTCCCACTCACCTTCGCCTTACTCAGAACCACCTAGCATTCAGAAAGCAACTCAAAACGTGGATATTCGACAAGTAACTCCCCACCCTTCTTCAAGCGCCTTGAGACCCTCTGGGTATGTAGCGCGCTATACAAATCTTTTGACTTGACTTGACTTGACTATACCCATGAATCCGGATTGATTGACTTTGGAAGCTTATGCATAGACAAAACTGTGGCAGAGCTTATCAGTCCTTGAAGAGAGAGATAAACTTTGGTAACTTTTCTTCCTCTGACTTTGACCCTTTTGCGTCTTTGTTCAAGCCTGTGGCAGGAGGAAGGGACAACCTTTACTCTTGCAAATGCTGCAGGGACAACCTCTGGCACTACTGAACTCTGCTGCCATCACTATGAACAGGGTTTCTTTACAGTGCAAAGCCTTTGAGAGAGATGGTGCGGTGTGTGGTCTTCTCCATGCATAAACCAATTGTTCGATAATCGATAGTTCATCAGCCAAAATATATACCCGAAAGCTTCTGAAGGAGTGAGTCGAAAAATCTGACCTGGAAGAAGCAGGTTTGGGTGGAACCCAATCAAATGGCCACAAAGTTTTTAACATTAAGGTATGGGAACATCTGGTTGGTTGTGGTTGGCTCCAGCCTAAGACCCTGTATAGAATGTGTAGCCCCCTCAGATGCCTCAGATGGAGCCCTCTTCTGGTGCTGATTGAGGAGCAGGGTCTGATCCCTGGACCTCCATCTTTTCTTCAGCCGCTATCAGTGAAATGGTAACATCACTGTTTGAGATTGCCGGTCAAGAATGACTTGTGTTTACAGTGTTTTTGTACTCAGTAGCCACTGCAGGTCTTGGGACATGAACATTTATCAGACACAATGAAGGAGGTGAAGAAAGATACCCAGGAGAGGGTAAATCATTTTGTAAAAAGGGAGGGGATCAAGTTTGAAAGAACCCTTCAGAAAATAAAAGCGAAGTTAAGGAGGTACCACTCATTACTGGGAAAGTTGAAACTGCATCATTTATCCAGAATGGCCAAAGTGTGCACCTGGAATGGGTGAAATTCAGCCTCCGTCGCTCGTTATGTGGTAGACGTCAAGGGTCCTGGAGCTGAAACCACTGGTGAACTGCAAGGCCTTGTACTCCCTTGTCCCTGTTCTTAGGCATGAGCTTTCTGTGCAGAGAGAGGGGAGCATCTAAAGGAGACTTTGGAACAGAAACCCATTGCAGGGATGTAAAAGTTCCTTCCACTTTCAATGTCTGATGTAATTTACCAGCGAGAGTCTGGAATATTTTTAAAATACCCGGCGCATGTCTACCGCACCCAGTAACACTTGCGTGTAGTACTGGGACCTTGGGCAGAATTAGACTCACCCATCAGTGGAAAGGATTTGTCAAAGGGCCTATCAATGTCCCTGGGTGATCTGGCTCACGGAGCCGTATCCACCTCAGAGTGGTCATAGCCCGTTCTCCGGGAATCTAGGGGCGGAGGCTTCAAATGGTCATTCTTGCGACTGGGTGTTTTCACATCAGAATGTAGTCGCGTCTAAGTGTGTCCAGAGGCTTTACCTCCCCAAAAGGCACTGAAGGGCCAGTTTAGGAAGTCATAGGGAGAAGTGGTGGCAGGATTCCTGTACAAATAGGACCAGTAATCTGTAGAAAAAAGATCCCTAACCAAGACAAGCAAGATTTGTGGGGATCAGCCACCAACAAGAAGCTGCTGCTCCACATATTTAGCTTAAAGGGGTTCTTCAAAAGCAGATACAGAAGGAGAGGGACATTTAGAGTTCCTGGCATTTGAGTCCACACAGAAATGTGAAATCAGAGCAAAAATGCCATTTCCTCAAAGGGCAAACAAAAGAAGGAAGACAACACAAGTAAGCATGGGCGCAAAA
This sequence comes from Lissotriton vulgaris, assembly GCF_964263255.1. NCBI lineage: Eukaryota > Metazoa > Chordata > Amphibia > Caudata > Salamandridae > Lissotriton > Lissotriton vulgaris. Next base: position 163,091 of record NW_028249925.1, read on the forward strand.
TCCGTTCCGCTTGCGGATTTTCAGCAAATTTGCAATCCGCGAATTTGCCGAAAATCCACGAATACGCGAGCGGAACGGATCCGGGGGGCAAAAGATCAAGATTCAAGCTTGTAACTATTTTAGAATGGCGCCGGCAAGCTGCCAGCGCCATTCTAAAATAGTTACTAAGTTAGCTTCAACAGGAAGCACCAATAGATAAAATGCAGGTGGGGCACAGGGCAGAAGGTCACTGAGTGGGGCAGAGGGCAGAAGGGCACAGCAAAGAGTGGGGCAGAGGGCAGAATGGCACAAAAACGAGTGGGGCAAGGGGAACAAGGTCACAACGACGAGTGTGGCAGAGGGCAGAATGGCACAAAAACGAGTGGGGCAAGGGGCACATGGGCACAACAACAAGTGGGGCAGAGGGCAGAATGGCACAAAAATGAGTGGGGCAGAGGGCAGAAGGGCACAAAAACGAGTGGGGCAGAGGGCAGAAGGGCAAAAAAAACGAGAGGGTGGCAGTGATGAACCAGACGGCGCATCGCGGTCTCGCACAAAAAAATCCCAGCAAACACGCAAAGCGCCCCGCGAACACGCCAAACGCCCCGCGAACACGCAAAAATGGAAAAATCTGCAAATTCGCACAAATTCGCAAATCCACAAATTCGCGGATCGCGAATTCGCAAAATTCGCCCATGCTTAAACACAAGGAATAGCAGAGCATCAGCAATGTCTTGTTGACAGATGGAAAAAGAAAAATGGAATAGAGAGTGGGTGACGCCTGGGTACAAGGCAGGCTGAGTACTTTTACAAAGCTTTTTTTGTTGCAAATATCTTTATTGATATATTTTAGTGATACAAAACAAAACACAGACCATTGGCCCAGCATATCAACAAGCAAATGTGGCCTCCCATACATAGACTCACAGAGAGTAGCCCTAGTGTGAGACAGATCATGGAGAAGTCAAGATACCCTCCCACATTATGCAGTGTGGTCTATGTCAACTATCAGTATCAAACAAAAACAAGCATTGGAAATGCAATAGGTCTCGCATTTGCTTGAGTAAGAGCTTTTGGTGTTGTAAATGACTGTCTTTTACGAGTGTGTTATGGAGTGTATGAATGTGGTGTGTAGTGGAATTATGTTGGTTAGATTGAAATTGTTAATTCTGGAATTGTGTGGGGTGTAGTGGAATTATGTGGCATGGTGTGCAAGGGAATTATGTCGATAGCAATTATGTGGCATTGAGTGTACTGGACATATGTGGAGTGGGATTGTGTGTTATGGAGTGTAATTATGTGGCGTGGTATTTTGTGATGTGCAGTGGAGTTTAATTATATGGTGTGCTGTTGAATTTTGTGACATGATGTGAAATTCTGTGGTGTGGATTGGATGTATGTGGTGTGTTGTGTGGTTGTGTTGGTGAGCTGAATTATGTGGTTTAGTGTTGAATTGTCTGGTGTGGGGTTGAAGTATGTTGCTTGGGACTGTGTATAGGTTTGCCTATATGTTTTTGTTTTGTTGTATATTTATGTGGTTGCTGTGTGTTATGTTTATACCTATTTGTTGTATAGGGGGTTGAGTGTCGTTTTCTAAATTTGTGTAGAGTGTAGTGTTTTGGAGTGGTGTGTAGTATAGTGGTGTCGATTGAGGTGAATGGTATACCCAATACGCCACAAAACTACACTAATTAAATACGGTCTGATAACAATTAACTACCTTCCAGAGAAAGCCTGGATCCCGTAACGAGCCGTGGCGAAATAGAAAACAGAGCCTGGCATTTGATCTCAGTCTTTGAGAATCAACCCATATAGGTTTGGACTCGAGCCAGAGACAAGGGTCTGGCTCGGTTCTTTGGGCTCATGTACGAGCCGAGCCCTGAAAATATTTGCTATGTAAATCATACAAACTTTACATAAAATATGATAAAGTCTCTGCAAAATTCAAAAGAGTGTATTTCTTGAACATGGAAACTTGACACTAATAGCCACATTACAGTACTGCATGGAGAAGTACTTATTTAAAGTGCTATTTTTGTACCACTGGTAGTCTGAACTAATATCTGGAAGTGTTATTATATGAGACGATGAAGGTAAAAAAAGTGTTTTAGTGAAATTAATAATTTGCCTGCAGAGCAGAGTGACGTAGTGTGAAGTGACAGAGTTGAGTGGTGCAGAGTATGGTGGAGTGGAGTGGTGCAGGGTAGAGGGCAGTCGCATAAGAGTGCAGTAGAGTGGCATAGAGTAGAGTGGTACAGTGGTGTAGAGAGCAGTAGAGTAGTGTAGAGTGCAGTAGAGTGACAGAGTGCAGTAGAGTGACAGAGTGCAGTAGAGTGACAGAGTGCAATAGAGTGATGTAGAGCGCAGTGACAGAGTGCAGTTGTGGAGAGTGCAGTTATGCAGACTAGAGTTTCGTAGTATGCATTGGAGTAGAGTGGGGCTGAGAGCAGTAACGTACAGTGGTGAAGAGTGGCATAGAGTGTAGTGACGTAGAGTGCAATGGTGTAGAGTGACACAACGTGCAGTCGCACAGAGAATATAGTGGTGAAAAGTGCAGTGGTACAAAGAAGTTGGCTTAGGTACAGTGGCGTAGGGTGCACTGGTTTTGAGTAAAGTGGTGGAGAGTGAATTGGCGTAAAGTGCAGTGGTTTAGAGTATAGTGGCGTAGCGTAGCATCCAGTGGCATAGAGTGCAGTGGTGTAGAGTAAATTGTTTCAGAGTAAAGTGGAGTGGTGCAGGGTGGAGTACAGTGGCTTAGAATGCAGTGGTGTGGAGCTCATTGGAGATTGATAAAGATTTCTTCAGACCCAAGATCCTTCTGGCTGCTGCAATTTAAAGCATCTGCATTTTACAGAAAATATATTTTTGCAATACTACCAGCAGGGGATGTGCAGAAGTCCATCCTGGGGAGGACAAGGGCTTGAATCAGGACGTTCCTGTTAACACAGGAAGGAGAGAGAGGATTTTTCAAATTATGCTCAAAAGACAGTACCCCATTGAGCAAACGTTATTAATATGTTCCGCAAAAGACAGATCAAAGTCCAGAATCCCTCCTAGATTTCGTGCCTGGTGTAGAGGGGAGCGGTACAAAAGGGGGTGGTGATGGTGTCCCTTGCTCACTTTGCCACTGGATTCAAGCAAGCCGGGCTGAAGACGGCTGAACTGCCAGAAATCGGTCCTAGGAAGCTTGTTTCCGGTCCAGGGAAGGCCTGGCTTGGCTGTTCGGGCTGGACTGTTCCCATGAGGCACAGGATCTGACTGATTTGCATATGGCCATGTCTGAACTGGGGTGGCAGAGTGGGCTAAAGAACGGTGATGGATTAAACCTAAGTCTGTTGACTAGGTGTGAGTGTTTGATTGGTTCAGATGCTCCGTCCATCACCACCCCCTTTTGTACTGCCTTGTTCGCCATAAGTTGGCAGGGTATGCTCAGACGCGAGTCCCTTGCTCACTTTGCAACTGGATTCAAGAAAGCCTGGCTGAAGATGGCTGTAATGCCAGAAACCGGTCCTAGGAAGCTTGTTTCCGGTCCAGGGAAGGCCTGGCTTGGCTGTTCGGGCTGGACTGTTCCCATGAGGCACAGGATCTGACTGATTTGCAAATGGCCATGTCTGAACTGGGGTGGCAGAGTGGGCTAAAGAACGGTGATGGATTAAACCCAAGTCTGTTGACTAGGTGTGAGTGTTTGATTGGTTCAGATGCTCCGTCCATCACCACCCCCTTTTGTACTGCTTTGTTCGCCATAAGTTGGCAGGGTATGCTCAGACGCGAGTCCCTTGCTCACTTTGCAACTGGATTCAAGAAAGCCTGGCTGAAGACGGCTGTAATGCCAGAAACCGGTCCTAGGAAGCTTGTTTCCGGTCCAGGGAAGGCATGGCTTGGCAGTTCGGGCTGGACTGTTCCCATGAGGCACAGGATCAGACTGATTTGCATATGGCCATGTCTGAACTGGGGTGGCAGAGTGGGCTAAAGAACGGTGATGGATTAAACCCAGATCTGTTGACTGGGTCTGAGTGTTTGATTGGTTCAGATGCTCCGTCCATCACCACCCCCTTTTGTACTGATGTAGAGGGGAGGGCACTTTCCCTACCCTCTCCAGCCACCAGTCCCGGCACAAGGTGCTGACTGCACCAATAACCTCCATTTCAGTTTTACTGCTTTTAAAAAGAGTCATCCACCTTGATACGCGTCCCAGGCAGTCCTTGAGCTTCTGCGCATCTGGTCTTAGATTGTTGTCCAGTGTAACAACCAGCAGAGTGTCGTTGGCATCCCTATGGAAAGACATTCCAAAGGACCTAGCAGCTGTGCCAGAGGGGCCATACCTAGACTAAAGAGAGTAGGGCTCCAAACCTAGCCCTTTGAGACCCAGTAAGAACAGGATTAGGAGCAGATCAAAAGTTGGCCAGGCCAAAGGCAAGCCCGTCTGCGCCCGGGCGGGGCCAGGGGCCATACACTATGCCCCCCTCCTGACTTATACATCTAAGGACCTTATTGCTGTTAGGGGCAATTGGCCCCTTTCTGATCCTGCACTTCTACAAATTAAAAACCTCGGCATTGCTAATCACAGCCCTGTGACCCCCCCTCATCTTTCTCGGACCTGATGAATCATTCACTTTCCCCCTCCACGGTGGACGCATTTTCTCAGCCTCACCCTGTACAGCCCACCCCGCTGAGCATTTCCGCCTACCTTCTGAACACCCGATTGGCGGTAAAGCACCAGGTCGAGCTCTTCTCTTTTTTAGGCTCTGTCAAGCCGGATATATTGCTCCTTACCGAAACCTGGTATGCCTCTGACATTCTAGCAGCAATTCCTGACCCTTACTACATCCTGCGCTCCGACCGCCCAGAGGGGAAGGCCGGCGGCGGTGTGGCTACCATTATACATTCTAAGTTCCAGTTCCAGACCCTGTATTTCCCCCCCATCGTAGCTGTTAACTACCTAGTCATCCGCTCCACCTCCACTACTGTCCCCCTAACATGTGTTCTTTTTTACCGCCCCCGCAGTCCATGCCTCTTTTTTGTCAGGCAGTCCAAGATTTGTTGGCCACTTTGGTGATCAACAATTCTTGTGTTCTGATATTGGGTGATTTCAACTTCTGGCCCTCTGACCCCCATGAAGATTCTCTCTCGAAAGAATTCACGGAACTGCTTGGCAATCTTAATTTTTCTCAGCAGGTACATTTTCCGACTCGCATCCGAGGACACACCTTGGACCAGATTTAGTCTGCTAACCTACACATTCCTACCCCCGTTATTAGCCCATGCGCCTGGTCGGACCACTTCTTCATTTCATTCCTTCTTGACTTAGGACTGAGTAACAAACCTTTGCTTCCCTCCAACACGTGGGCCCACAACTGGGGACGAGTGGACATTCCTTCGCTCTGCACTTCCCTCTCGGCTCCCCCCCGGACCCGACTAATCGGTCCCCCAACCTTAAAGCTGTAGCAATCAATGACTGGCTGTCTTTAGCTTTCGACCAGTTGGCTCCCCTCAAACGCCCCCGGACGCTCCGCCTCCATGGTTCTAATAGATGGTTCACCACCGACCTCAAAGCTAAAAAACTTGCTCTCAGACAGGCTGAGCGGCAAAGGAGGCTGAAGTATTGTTCAATCCAAAAACTATCCTATCTCTCCCTGTTGCACGACTATAAAAAAAGCTATTTTGCAAGTCAAAACTGACTATTTTACCACCAAGGTCCTCCTCGCCGCCAATAAACCTAAAGACATTTTTTCTATTGTTCACGACCTATCTACCTCAGATAGAGTCACCCTCAAACCGGCTCCCTCCCAAATCCTCTGCCACTCCCTAAACGATTACTTTATTGATAAATTGTGGCAATTAAATCTAATATTCCTCCTCCCCTTCCTAGCTTTTCCTATCCAGAGCCCCTGTCTAATTTTCACTTCTTGGAGCAATTCCCCCTGATTGCTTGTGAAACTTTTTCCTCCCTACTCAACAAGGTCAAAACTGGTTCTCCTTCCGACAGTTGCCCTGCTCATATACTCAGAGAGGTCTTTTTAGCTTGCCCTGAACCCCCGCTGACCCACCTCAATGACTCTCCCACACAGGGGACGGTCCCTAACTTCTTCAAGTCGGCAACAATTGTTCCCATCTTGAAAAAGGTTGGAGCAGATCCCTCTTCTCTTTCTAATTTCCGCCCCATCTCCTTACTCCCTTTTTTGGGAAAGATCTTGGAGACCCACGTCACCACCTGCCTTAGTTCCTTTATTGAGTAAACCCTTTACTTAGATCCTCACCAGGCGGGCTTCCGTCCAGCTCATTCTACAGAGTCTGTTGTTCTCTCTGTACTGCATCTTGCTCGATCGTGTCAGGGGCGTGGGCATTCGGGGAACTGCCTTGGCATGGGTCACCTCATTCCTAGAAAACCGCCACCAGGCGGTCAAGTTGGCTGGTTTCTCTGCTCCCTCCCGTTCGGTCTCCTGTGGTGTCCCCCAGGGATCGTCTCTTTCTCCTTTACTCTTTAAACTTTCCTCTCATTTCTGCTCTTCAGACATTGGACGTCGCAGTGTTTAATTACGCCGATGACCTCCAACTCATTTTCAACCTCTCCTCCTCTCCTGCTTCTGCTCTTAACTTTCAATCTATAATGATCTTTCTCAGGGACTGGATGAATTCCAATCATCTTAAATTGAACCCCGATAAGACCAAGCTAGTACTCACGGGAGGCATCTCCAGCCCCTGGTCCCCTACATTCTGGCCCCCCTCTCTGGGCCCCCCCCTCCCTCTATCTCTGTTAAAACTCTTGGGATAAGAGTCAGCGCTGACCTTTCTATGCACCTATGCACTCTCAAATAAGTGCTGTGGTATCATCCTGTTTCCTCAAGCTCCGCATCATACGCAAGATCTCTCACTTTTTCTCCATTGATAGCAGTCATTATGGCATCCCTATTCACCGGATCCCATAAAATGTTTGACGTCAAGCACCAGCAGGTAGTTCCAGGGGGTGGGCGAGAGCCATTAGTCCATGTAATTTCTATATGGGCATGGTTGAAGATAGACCTATCTGAGATCTCTTTCTAGCATACCCGCCTGAGAAGCGAGTGATTGGTGAAGATACAGTTGATTCTAGAGTAAGATTGATGGACATAAGAGTAGTGTGAGTAGTCCCTAAGACCTGGGTTCAAGTGGCGCCAGATGTCTTCCAGGCCCAACTCAGCGATTGCCTTTTTAAGTAGGGCTGACATTGCTCCCATTCCGTGGAATGAGTTATGGCTCCTGTCATGATTTGGGTCCCATATCAGTTTCGAACCTCCACCTTTTACGATGTCCCCCTTCGCATCCTTCAATTGTTCCCTGAAAAGGGAGACTAGAAAGGTGTCCTGGGCTGTATTGGGTGGTTAGGCATTTAGTAAGGTCTGCGGTATACCCACCCTCTGCATGTGAATCGAAGCATCCCTCCCTATCTTTGGACACCAAGTACTAGTTCTGTACTATATGGTTTTAGCATAAGATGGTTACTCCTGCTGTTTTCCGCGGGGTGGAGGCACAGAATAGTTGGGGGAATCCCAGAGGTGCACGCGGATGTGATTACATTTTTTTTTACATATATCCTTCAGAAGCTGATGTCCGGATCATGTTGGGATCAGTACTCTCAAATTGGTTTGCATTTATTGGGGGACCTGAGCCTTGAACGTTAAGGGAAAATAGTTTAAGAGAGCATCAGTCACCCATTGTAAGAACTGGGACCTCCAGTTCCCCGGGGGGTAGCTTGGCTCGAGCAGGTAGGCAACCAGGGGCTTACGTGTAAAGTAGCTACACAACACACTCATCCACTGAGACAATAAGTGCGAGCAATAATGGAGACCACACCAGTACTTTAAAATCAATAGCTTTTATATAGGATTAGGATCAGGGCAATCAATACATCAGCATTTCCTGGAGTATTTCACTAAAGCATTTTCATCATGGGAGCAAAGGTAGCAATTCAGTTAATATCATAGCCTGTCGCGATAACCTTTTCATCAAGTAAAGTGGATACTTTCATTAATCACGAACCAGCATTTCAGGTAGTAAGAATGAGCATTTCATCCTATAAAAATAAACAGTTCATTAAAGGTAAATCATTTCATTGAGGCTGACAACTCCCTTGTGCAGGGCTAAACCACTTCGGGGTAAATCAACAGGTCATCAGGCATAAACATTTAATCAGGTGTAACTAGGTCATCAGGCATAAACAGTTAATCAGGCCCGAACAACCTTGTTATCAATCAGGGCCTTGCAGTAGCCGGTAATGTACCCCTCCCCCCCCTTCAACCGGGGGTTAACCAGTATGGCCCGCAGTCACTAGAGGCTAATTGGGGCCAACGGGGCCCAGTCACAGTTTCCCCCAGTGGGGGGGTGAAGTCGGGGCCTTCTCCGGCCTTCCGCCCTCCTCCCCGGGGGTTTACCTTGGTTCTTCGTCCTCCGCAGGGGCCCTTGCGGTGATCGGGTTGCAGGGGAGGGCTCCAGCCCTCCGTTGGGCTCTACTCTGCCCCTCGCTGGTAGGGGGAACCGGTCCTGGGCCTCTCTTAGGCTACTCCAGCCTCGGGACCAGTCAGGGGCAGAGCGGCAGACAAGGAGCAGCATGACAGGCCCGGACCTCTCTCTCGGCCTGGCCTGGGCCCATGATCCAATCACCGGAGGCTGAGGGGAGGCGCGCCCGCGGCCACCAATTGCAGCGCGGCTACCGGGGGTGTCACAGCCTATCCCCCAATCACTGACAAGGGAGGCGGGGGTGTGGCCGATGACATGGCGTCCCCGTCAAGTGGTGCGGGTGAGGTAGGCTTCGGCCTAGCAAAGCTGACGGCGGCCTGACTGGAATTTGCGGCTCCCCTGTCACGTGGGCCGGGTTGAGGAGACTTCTCGGGCCTAGCACGGCCCACCGCAGTACGGCGGCGGCCCTCTCCTGGCGCCGGGGGCCGCCGCGATGATGCCAGCACAACAGGGGGAACTCTGCAGGATATTGCCCGGGCCACGTCGGCAGCGGCAGGGCCCCGGGGGCACTTCAGAGGCCCGGAGCGGCGGCAACAGGTCCAGACAGCGCCGGGGGCAGCCGGGAGCGCTCCAAGGCACAGCGCGTCCCCAGGGGCATTTGAAGAGGACCGGGCTGCGGCGGTGAGTTCCCAGGCAGCGCGGGGTCGTTACAGTGCTTGGGGGGACAGTTCCACAATGCGGGCAATAACGCTGGTGGCACCGCGCTCAGGCAGCGACAGCAGTGGGGTGAAGCACGAGGTGAGGCGCACACAGCAGCTCTGGCCGGCTACAGCGCTTCTCAGGGGTACAGCAGGAGAGCGCTGGGTAGGTAGGGCAGACAGCTTGGCAGCCTCCGCAATCAGGCAGTTCAGTAAGGGGGAGTTAGGCAGGACAGCGCCGGTTAGCAGACCAGTTAGTTTTAGCGGGGGAGATGAGGCAGGACAGCACAGGGGCCTCAGGTGATGGCAGAGGGGCGCAGCAGCAGCACAGCCTGGTACCTGGTTGATCCCCAGTAGTCCTGTGACAGTTTAGGCTTCTTCCTGGCGCTTGATGGTTCTGCACCCTAAGTAGGTAACAGTTTCTTGGTTCCTTGAGAAGGGGGGGTTTTGAGTTGGAGGCTTTTCCTCAGGAGGTCACTTCAGATGGTCCCTGGGTTTCCCTCCCGCCGGGCCAGATCAGTGGGCTAGTTCAGGGTACCTCACTCTACTTGGAAGGCAGCACCTAAGCCCTGTCACTCCCTGTGGCATAGGTCCCAGACTAGGCCGGACCGCCTAAATCTCCTGTGTGGGTCCCCCAGGTTAGTGATGCCCCTACTGCTCTGACAGGAAAGTTTCCCTCCCTTTCCTTATATAGCCGCAGTTGGCAGTGGCAGTTGGTGTCACCTCCCCTGTTCTAGAAGGTTCCAGGAGCTTCCCTCATTCTAGCTATGGGCAGGCTGGTATCACAACATTGTTTAAGGGTTCCAGCCAGCTCCTGGCTACTAGAGTGCGTCTCCAAAGACCGCGCTGCGGTAGCAGGGGTCAGTGGCAGCCATGTATGGGGAAGGGAGCACCTGCACCTATCATTGATTTTAACATTACACAGGGCATCTCAACTACACAGGGCCTATCCAACTTTATTACGAGGGGGGGGACATACAGAATTAGGGGATCGAAAAGCGAAACATTTCAGAAAAAAGGGCCAAGTCCAACACTCATCAACCGAACCAGAAATGACTAGATGCAGTAAAAAGCAGACGCTCATCACTCCACCTCCCAGCCCCCACATATCTGCCACATCCTCCTAGAAAACAGACCCATCAATAAAAAACAAAAAGGGTGTCAACATTAGGCCAACAGGGCTCAACTTGACATCCTCACCCACACACTTGGAGGCTGTATCTAGACCTTCTTTTCGGAGGTGCGATACTCACAAAAATGAGGATGTCGTGTGGGGGGAGGCAGTCACCAAAAAGCTATTAAGTGTCAGGAGCGTAAGGATTAAGGGCAAAAACTTCCAGGCATTCACAGCCATCCCTCAGACTCCATCACACTTCCCAGCTTGAATCATTGATCCAATCAGAAAGGATACAATGTGTTCATTAGAATCAGGAGTCCTTCAGTGTAATCTCATGATGTCATCTCCCTCTGCCCCTCATAGCATTCCTCTAATGTGGATTTTGTTGCAGCAGCTCCTATTTTCAAGGTCTTTCTGCGTGAGTTGTAGATTACTTGTCCCTTCAGTGTTTGGACCCTGCGTCACAGCATTTCCTAATGCTCAAACCTCGCATCTAAGGAGCCATCTACTTCGTACACTCTGTTGCCCAGTTCAGTAACTTTGTGAACGCATTGGAGGCAGGATTTAAATTCTGATATGAAGGGAGCCCATCTCAGTGTGCATTTACCTAAGGAAGCTGCCAATATTCTCTTGCATATTGGGGTAGGCAGTGGTGGAGTCTTGGTGGGCATTTAGTCTTGCTTAAAGGTTGTCTCTGGCATTTCGACCCCAGATGTCAGCAATTGAGCCCTTCTTGTGTTGTTTGCCCATGACCATTTTTTTGTCTTGAGATAGCATCAAGATGATGGGGTTGCCAAAACAGGGGAGGTGGGTCTTGTGGAGGGGCTGTCAGCAAGTGTGTCTCCCAAGTCGCAGTTTTAAGCATGGCTGTAGCTGTGTTGTCGGATTCTTTGGTAGCCTATCATGTGCTTGGGGAAAAAGAAACCTTCTTGTGCTGCAGGGGGCCGACAGGCCAGAGTGTGCAGCAACTGGAGAGAAGCGGGCTATGGTTTCCACCTGCTGATAGCTCTGGAGGGTCCGCCAGCACCACTGGTGCTGGCGGATGTCTGTGTGCTACCAAGCCCCTCCTCACCTCTCAAATCGGGCCGAGTCCAGTGTCTTCAAATTGTTGTGGTGATTGGGCCGGTTTTTCTATGTGGGCCTGCTGGGGGTGGGGAGGAGGATATGGGGTGGGACTAAAGAGAAAAAGTGGAGGTGGCAAAGCAAGCTGGACTGTCTGTGGAAGAGCGCTGAACTCCCTAAGCCAGATGGAGTGATGCTGGAATGATGCTGAAATGATGGCTAAGGTCGCGGTTAGGCTAGCAGACAGGCGGAGGACACCTGCGGAGTCCAGGCCCAGGCAGCACCCCCCAGAGGTGCTTGCTCAGCTGTGTACCCCGCGCCAGCGCAGCTATTCCGGTCAAAAGGGACCTCCTGTGCAAGTTGAGGCCCCGTGATGTTCCATAAGGCTCCTCTGGCTCAGTAGGGCCCCTTGTCCTTCCCCTACAGGGGATTCCCCATCAGATAGGCCAGTGCCAGAGGACCAGTTCCCGAGAAGGTGGCTAGACCGTCTGGGCGTTCACCGCCGTGTATCAGAACGCAAGTCCTGTCACTCTTTCCCCCACCCCTCCAATCCATGAAGGAGAAACTCTGTCCTCCAGGCAGGGCTCTGTGCTCAAGGACATCCCTGGGAGCCAGGGGGTTCCGAATTGGTGTGCTTGTGGAGATGCCGGTGTGGTTGGAGCTGTAGACTCCGGTGTCCTACTCCATACCCAGCATTTTACAAAACATTCAAATGGTACTGGATGGAGCAGTGGGTGACAATTCTGTACAAAGCAGCCAAGTGCACCAAGAAGGAAGCTCACGCTGGGTGCTTTCACAAAACCTTTAAAGATGGAACTGAGATGGAGCAGAGGGTGAATCTTGGGGACAAAGCAGTCGAGCATGCAGGAAAGGAAGTTCATGCTAGGACTATTATTCACAAAACCTTTAAAGATGGAACTGGGATGGACTAGAGGGTGAGGCTTGGGAACAAGGGAGACTGAGCGTGCCAGAGGGTGAGAGTTGGGGACAAGGCAGGCTGAATGTGCAAGGAAGGAAGCTCACGCTGAATACTTTCAGAAAACCTTTAAAGATGCAACTGGGAGGGATCTGAAGGTGAGGCTTGAAGACAAGGCAAGGCAGGCCGAGCGTTCAAAGAAGGAAGCTCATGCTGTGTACTTTCACAAAAACTTTAAAGATGGAACTGGGATGGAGAAGAGGATGATGCTTGAAGACAAGGCAGGCCGAGCGTGCTAGGAAGGAAATGCTCATGCTGTGTACTTTCACAAAATCTTTAAAGATGGAACTGAGATGGATCTGAGGGTGAGGCTTGATGACAACGCAGGCCGAGCGTGCTAGGAAGGAAGCTCACGCTAGGTACTTTCATAAAACCTTTAAAGATGGAACTGGGATGGAACAGAGGGTGAGGCTTGGGGACAAGGAAGTCAGAGCGTGCAAGGAAGAAAGTTCACACTGGGTGCTTTAAGAAAACCTTTATTGTATCTTATGAAGAATCTTTTTTCTAATACGGTCTCTTGCGCAGGCCTTTTGTGACAAGTTGGGAAAGGGAGAGCCAGCAGATCATGAAGTGCAGATGTCTCATCAAGAAGACTCCTGATGAGCACAAAACATAATAAATAAAGTTTAGGGATCCTCGTGAAATCCAAGTTTGCCATCATCCCCCCCCCCCCTTTGAGCATTCACAGTGATGCGTTTCTCCAATTCTCCTGCTTCAAGAAGCATGAGGACATACAAGCAAGCCCTAGAGAAAAGCAGGAAGCAACAGTGTGACTGTTGGGAGTAGGGGTGACTAAAAAGCCTACTGTCAACATAAGTCCTACTATAATGTACTGTAAACTGCTCAAAAATAATTCTACAAGTTCAATGATGTTAAAAGCAACCGGAAATGATGCCTCAATAATGATCTGAAAATTGGTTTTATTTTATCTATTAAGTCTGGGTCATCTGCATTGCCTTAGTACCCTGCTGTCCTTCCCGTAGCCTGAAAAATCCTCCTACTTATTCAACTTGCTTTTTAATGTGCTGGCTAGAAAATATGTAAAATGCCCTATTTTATTTTAAAAGCACTATGTTTAACTTTAGTTTTAATAGGGTGTATTGTATATGGTTTGCCAGAGCTTTTAAAAATATAAGCAAAAATTGTTTCTCAAACCGCAGACTGGGCTCTCACACAATGGAAATCCAAGTCTCTGGTCCAAAGGTTTCCGTGGGAGCCAAGGGTGAAGCATTCCTCGTTTTGTTCTAAGGAGAAGCCTCTAAGTTGATTGGATCACACAAAAAAAACAGGCCACATACACACATACAGTAAAGGTCTGGGTTTCTCATCCTTTCTAATCTCTTCCACTTGCAACAGCTTCGGAACTCAAGGACAGAGAACTGAGATTGGATAACAAGATACAAATAAAAATATTTTAATGAAAAAACGAAATCAGACAAACAATAGAGTGGCACATGATAATAATGGAGCAGAGTGCTAAGAGAAACAATTAAATATTCACACAGATTGTCACGCAGAATATATTATTTGTGATTGTAACAGACACTTGGACCAAGTTGGGAACCAACAGATGGCACGTTTGGGTGGGAGTTCAGTGCGATGGAGCTCCTGTGACCTGCAGAAATGAATCAGCATCCCACTAAGGCAACCTTTGTCCGAGATAACACACAGCTCAGGGTCAGTGACCTGCAGCACAGCCCTGTAGACCACAGCACGGAACACACCGTCATCTGCCCTACGAAGGGTGCACACTGGAGCTGCATCGTTCTAGGGCAGAAGGGGACCCACAAAAGTAGTGACAACTGGCCTGAGTAGCAGCTGGGCATAGTGAGTGGAAAGAGCTTCTTCCATTGGCCAGTTGTGGTTATTTTCATTCACTCAAACAGTTCCTTTTTTTCTTCTCAGACGCATCTACAGGACCACTAGAGTTAGCTATGTCACTTAAGGCACTTGAACTGGATAAGAGTTCTCCTAACTCCTTACGCAGCAGAGATTAGTGTGAAGTGATACCTGGTGACCTGTTCTGCTTTCGGCACAGCTGCCCTGGAGATGGACATTACTGGCCATGGACTACAGATTGAGCAGCTCAGGTCTTGGATCTTGGCTAACTGCTCCTAAGAGCCTTTTGCCTCTGATCAGCTCCCACACGACAGGTGTGGCGACCAAGAGGGAGCCATTCAGAACAAGCTCACAAAAGCTGGTATCCTTCCAGTGGAGCAGCTCACACAGTCCTTCGGTTTGTTTTGGGTCGGCAGGGTCACACGACAGTGTCCCCTTGAGACTGACCGCTACGCATCCCATTCCTGCAGTTTTCTATACATGTCAAAGGCAGTTCGTTGTGGTTTGACGCGGGCTTGATGCTTCAGAGGGGGCAGCCCCTCTGTGGCAAGGTACGGCACTTCCCAGAATACGTCAGACGCCTTATAGAACATCATCAGGTCAGGGGCCTCCGTGACGCTCTCCTGAAATAGAAAAATAATAAGGATGAAATCACATGAGCTCTACACTGGAACCGGATGTGTTCTTCTAAAACGACAGAAGAGGAAGAAGCTAGAGGCATGCTTGAATCACACATAGACTCTGTCGCAGATCACACTGCATCAGAATTATAATGAGTAACAGCTGTAGACGATGTTAACTATGAAGTAACCCAAAAAACAAAAAATGGATAATAAAGAAAATGTCTTCCCATTGCTCATCCTGACCGGTCAATAAACTCTAAATCATGGCCAGGCTTTTCCGCAAGGTCCAGGCCACAGAGACGGGTGCTCACCTATACAAGCTCTGATCCCATATAGGATCTTCTGCAGAGTTAAGCCACACAGAATTGTCAAAAACACAGAGGGCTAAACCTAAACCCAGACTGGATTCTTAAAACAGACAGACTGACCAACATAAGCATCAACCCTTGAGTGACTGCCAAAGCAAGCAGTAGTGTCAACAAAAGGTATGAATCCAGTTCCATGGGGCTGCTTTGCAGCATGACTAATATTACTCAAGAGTGTCTCAGCGGCAGCCTTACTTTTAGTCAAGGGAGCCCTTGGATAGGGATCAGCACCTTCTGGGAACTCAATTTCACTCAAAATGGCCAATGCAAACTACCTTGCTTTCTAGCACCTTTTTCTTGGACACCTGATCCACAAGCTACTGAATGTAAACTTGTCAGAGTTTGAGGTTATGCTGACTTACCAGTGGAAGCAGTGAGTTTAGGAATAAAAAACAGAAATTGAGGGATTTACGTGAGCAAAAAGACTGGACTCAGCAGGGTCAAGAAAGTCCTGACCAATCGTCTGTGGCAACGAAAAGAATACCCTTTTCAGGAGATTAGTTAAGGCTTCTGTTGGACAGAAGCAGATGGGAGCGACAAAAATGTATTTACAAGAAAGAAGTCCAGCACAGATGGCGATTGCAGATCTGTTTGTTAATGTCAATCCATAGGTGAGTGCGGAGATAAGTCGGACCTAAGGGTGCTCCCCAAAAAATATCAGCGGCTACGCTCCAAGGAACTTGGCAAAGATACTAGAAGCAGACGTAAGTCTAAATGGAACAACCATAAACTTATAGCCCACAAATTGGGAAATTCTGTCAACAGGATGGGAAAGCTGGCTTCATGCAGTTCTATGGAGTGCATAAAGTCACTTAGAGGCAAGATTATCTGCAAGTGAGCATGAAGGAGACTTTTGACTATGCTTTTGTTTGGTGTCATCTAGGTCTTATTTTGATAGTTAAAGTTAGGAGGAAGGGAAGACCCATTGGCTGGTGCGGGCAGAGATTTTTAAACTGGCCTTCTTTTGCTTCTGTTATTAATACTGGGTTCGAAAGTGGCATGGAAGTGATCTTACGGTTTGGAAACAGAGGGACTATCTCCGTCCCCCTACATGCTCCCTCACTGATGCAGTGTTTCTGACACCTTTTAAGTTGAGAAGAACCTAAGGGATCAATGCGCCGTAATAGGATTTAGATTTAGCAATAAATCTGCTTCTCTTCCATTGGGAGAGGTGGGCTAAGAGGAAGCTTTCCTTGGGCAGAACGTAGAATCAGCACATACAAAGGGGTACAGCTTACATAATGGTGAAAATAATCAACAGAATGTTCGAACCGATGAACTGAAGTAGAAATTTATAAAGCAGAAAGTATTTGCCTCCAATGGTGGAAAAGGGATTTTCGAGTTAGGAAGCAAAGATGAAGCCAAATCCATCAAGAAGCCATGTTCCTTGAGTTCTTTCTCGTTCATGGGGGCTCAAGGCTTGGTGCCTACAATTCAATATTGCAACCCTCGCCTTGTTCGCTTTTCTTGGTTTCACTTCTCAAATGTCTTGCTACTCCCTCTCCTGATCTTTCACTTCTCTCTGTCCCTCACCTGTCCAAACTCTCAGTCTCTCTGCTCTTCCACTGCTCCTTTCCTTTCTCGGTTGTGTTTTAATCTATGTCCATCTCACCTTCACTTGTGGGACTTGTTCAATCTTTCTTCTTCTGCCTCCACGTCTATTCCCGGAGGGAACCACCCCTTTAGGGTGTTTGCCGCTTGCTGTGAGCACCATCACCGTGCCCCCCCCCCCCCCCCGCCTTCACTTGTGGGTCTTGTTCAATCTCTCTTCTTCTGCCCTCCATGTCTATTCCCAGAGCAAATATGTAACCATCACTCTGTGTGAACCCGAAGGAGACTTAATTCACAAAATGCACTATACAAGAGTCATGTCTTTTATGAAAAAGAAACCTAACATCTTAAAAACAAATCCCAAAAAACCCTACAAATACTCTTAGGAAATATAGGCGGAAGTAAAATGTGAAATGCAAAGAGTGACTGCGTTGCTGACTTAGATTATCTAAAGTGTTGCACAGTCAGGGATTGGAAACAGATCAGTTTTGCCTGCATAGTTAAGGACACACATTCAAAGTAAGTTTTTAATTCTCCACCCCATCCCACCTCGACCCATGGACTGAAGTAGAAATCACAGCCCAAAGTGGAGGTGCTCCTCTCTGTACCCAGCGTCTGCTGCCATCTCTCTTAGGCAGTCATTCGATTCTGAAAGATCAATTCCCACATTAAGGACAGATCCCAAGGCACTTTGGGAGAGACAACCTCATATAAAACACATGGACCTTCTAACATCTTTGAAAAGGTCTTTCAACGAAGGGACCTACAGCTTAGTAACACCACAATGGTGTGACTGTGTAATAAAGGCGGACTTCAGGTGACATTTCAACCCAGCCCTGTGCATTGTCAACTTAAGACTAAATAATGCAGGGACCAAAGGGGTAACAGACATAACATCTCAGCGAACATCAAGTCCAATGAGATGGACATTCCCTTGAGGGGAGATGCCAGCCGGAATTAGCATTGTGCTTATTTTCACATTCGCAGGAACATCTACCAACAAGGGTCTCGATGACTACGTTTGGTAAATGGGTGATGGAGCAAATAATGTCGCGAGCGATTAGGACAGCGGCTCTAAACCTTTTGTCTTCTGCAAACCCGACTACTTCACTACTGGAAGGTGGGAACCCTGGCCTAAGTCACTTCCATGCTGTGAACCAAAAAATACAGAAACAAGCATACATCAAACAACTACTCAAATTATTAAATATTTTCTTTAATTCTCAACAGAAAAAAAACCGAAAAATCAAACTTTTAATGGAAAGTTGGAGCCTTTAGTTTTATTTCTAAAAGACAAAACAAAATGCTAGATTTGAGCCTATCACACTTTATTTTTTAACTCCTAGTGCATCCTCTACTGGTGCATACTTATGCTTCAGCGAATGCCAGCATTCATCATATTATGGTTGGCTGTGCTACTTCCAGAAATCAGGCTAACAATACAAACTTAACTTTAAGCAACCAAATTTTAACTCCTTCACATTTACAGAGCAAAATTGTCAGCTTTACCTTTTGCTTTTTTATGTGTATATAATTTAATAATCTGCTAGGCTGTGAGGGCAACTCAGGAGGTCACAGGCCTCCTAAGTAGCCCTCATAGACCCCAAAGGTCTGCGGATCACAGGTTAGAGATCACTTGTCTAGGCCATCATTAACGGTGCAGCTTTGTAGGACATGGCGGTCATACACGTCCCAAACAGGTAGAGGGATGCAGAGTCTTGTCGAAGAGCCAGCGGATGAGGAAGGCATCAATAAATATTTTTAACTTTCCCAATCTATGGGAGAGGTTTGGTAGCGAGGGTCTCTGTGATAAGGAGGAACTACACCAGATTTGTAGCTCATACCAGACCCCAGACATCCATCTGATAACAGAGGCAGGCTCAGACTTCCTTTTAAGACCTTTGCTTTTCACGTATACTTTCCAATCTGAACCTTAGGACCCACGGGACTCCTCAGAAGAAAAGCGTCAAGCGCGTGTGTACGGAGTACAAGTCAAGTCAAAGATTTATTTATATAGCGCGCTACATACCCGGAGGGTCTCAAGGCGCTTGAAGAAGGGTGGGGAATTACTTGTCGAATATCAAAGTTTTAAGTTGCTTTCTGAATGCTAGGTGGTTCTGAGTGAGACGAAGGTGAGTGGGGAGTGAGTTCCAGGTTTTAGCTGCGAGGTAGGAGAAGGATCTACCTCCCATGGTGGTTTTATTGATGCGAGGTACGGTAGCAAGCGCTTGGTTGGAGGATCGTAGTTGGCGGGAGGGGGTGTAGAAGGAAAGTCGTGTGTTGAGGCATTCGGGTCCAAGTTCGTAAAGTGCTTTGTGTGCGTGGGTTAGGAGGCGGAAAGTAATACTCTTATTGACGGGGAGCCAGTGGAGGTTTTTCAGGTGATTAGAGATGTGGTCTTTACGTGGGATGTCTAGTATGAGTCTGGCTGATGCGTTCTGGATGCGTTGGAGTTTTTTCTGGAGTTTTGCAGTGATACCGGCGTATAGGGTGTTTCCGTAGTCCAGGCGGCTGGTGACCAGTGCATGGGTGACCGTTTTTCTGGTTTCGGTGGGGATCCAGCGAAATGTTTTTTTGAGCATGCGAAGAATGTTGAAGCAAGATGATGAAACGGCGTTGACTTGTCTGTTCATAGAGAGTGAGGAGTCCAGGATGACGCCCAGGTTCCGTGCGTGGTCCGTCGGGATGGGTGCTTTTCCAAGGGCCTCTGGCCACCAAGAGTCATCCCAGGCGGAGGGGGAGGTACCTAAGATAAGGACTTCTGTTTTGTCTGAGTTAAGTTTCAAACGGCTGTGCTTCATCCACTCGGCTACATCTTTCATTCCTTCATGTAGGTTGGTTTTGGCGGTGTTAGGGTCTTTGGTGAGTGATAGGATCAGTTGAGTGTCATCAGCGTAGGAGATGATGTTGAGGTTGTGTTGGCGTGCGATGGCTGCGAGGGGGCTCATGTATACGTTGAAGAGGGTGGGACTGAGTGAGGACCCTTGTGGTACGCCGCAGATGAACTTATTCTACCTGCCTTTGGGGGAGGTAGAGAAAAATGTTTAGCAGAAATGGCAATCCTGCCGAGTGTGATGAGTACAAACAACGAAAACACTTCATATGAAGACCACAAGTGTAGAAGCTTTTAAGACTACAAGATATGAATTTAACCATGACCGTTTTATTAAAAAAAAATAATAATAATAATGTCTGAGTGCCAAGACTTAGAGACACAGGAAAAAATAGTTCTGGAGGAAAAACAGAAATCAGAATTTCCCTTTACTATCCACCCAGGAACAAACATGCCCCTTAGGTAGGGGCTAAAACGTAGGGGGGTAAGGTGAAAGGTAACACCATGAAACCTTTAATGATGAATTTCGATAGCTAAACTCTTGCTTCGGTCAGTCAGATTCCCGTCTCGAGAAGATGTTATGTGATATGAATTTGTAGTGTGCTTCTAATCAACTGTGTGGGTATCTAGGTGCGGAGTAGGGCAGGCCTGAGGAGGGAGGAGGAGATCATGCATGTTTTGTCTGGAAGAGCCATGTCTTGAGGTACCTTCGGAAGTCCGTGAGGGAGGGTGAGGTGTTTTGGGAGGTAGTTCCAGGTCTTGGCTGCGTGGTATGCGAAGGAGTGTCCTCCTCTTCAGTTCTTGATGCGAAGGAGGTTTGCTCTTGCCTGGGACACAGCTCTAAGGTGTCTGGTGTGTTGGTAAAGTTGTGGTAAGTTGAACTGGTGTTGTGGAGAGGTTTGTAGGCGTTGGTAAGTAGCTTGAACTTACATCTTTCCTGGACTGGGAGCCAGTGGAGATTGTTGAGGTGTGGAGAGCTGTGGTTATTTCACAGGATGTTCAGGATGTGTCTGGCAGCAGCATCCTTAGTGATTTGGAGTCAGTGTAGGACATGGGCTGGAATTCCGATATAGTGGGTGCTTTCGTAATCAAGTCTACTTGTGATAAGAGCCTGAGTGACCTTTCGTCTGGTGTTCAGTGGGATGCACTTTAATATCTTGCATAGCATTTGCAGGATGTGAAAGCATGATGCGGAGACGGAGTTGATGTGTCTGCTCATGGAGAGGTTGGTGTCCAGATTGACCCTGAGATTCTTGGCATGGTCTTCAGGGGTTGGGGGGGGTTGAAGTTTGGAGGGCCACCAAGAAGTGCCCCAGGGGGAGTGGTTGTTGCCAAAGATAAGGACTTTGGTTATGTGTTGTGCTGTAGGTAGTTGTTTTTTATCGAGGCAGCGACATTGTTGATGCAGTTGGCATAGTTTGCTTTGGCGGTGCTGGTTGAGTTGGTAATGGAGAGGATAAGCTGTGTGCCATCGGCGTAGGTACTATATTAATGCGGCGTACTATGTCCGCGAGGGGAGTCATGTAGATGTTGGAGAGTTTTCGGCTGAGTGACGACCCTTGAGGGACTCGGCAGATGAGTTTCTTGGGTTCTGTGGTATAGGGGGGGGGAAGCCTAACTTGTTGAATTGTGTCCATGAGGAAGGAGGATATCCACTTGAGGGCTGGTCCGCAGATACCCAAGTGCTGAAGCTTTCGGATGAGTGACTTGGGAAAGACCATATTGCAAGCAGATGAGAGGTCAAGAAGGAAGAGTGCAACCCTTTCTCCTCGGTGGAGGATGTTTTTGCGGGCCGTATCTGTGCAAAAGCCTGATTGAGAGCTCTATAGAAGGTGGAGGTGTTGATGATAGCATGGAGGGTGGGGGAAAATTATGGTTTTTCCAAGGTTGTATATGAAGTGGGGGCATGGGTCTGAGGGGGCTCCTGAGTGGATGGTATCCATCAGGGTGGTAGTTTCTTCATTTGAGAGGGGCTTCCAGTTGCTTAGCTGCTGTTTGACTATGAAGGAGGTGTCCAGTTAGTCGGGAGAGTTCATATTGGTATGCTGTGGGTCAAATGTGTTGTAGATCTTGCAAGTCTTCTGTTCGGAGAAGTTTGAGAGGTCGTTGCAGAGTGCTTGGGATGGGATGATGTAATTGTTGGCAGCTACAGGATTGGAGTACTCCTTGACGAAGATAAAGAGTTCTTTGCCATTGTTGGAGCTGGCTTAGAGTCTGAAAGTGTGGGCCTTTTTTTTGTGTCTCGTAGTTGGTGGTGGTAGAGGTTGAGTGCGGATGTGGATCTTACGGTGGTGTTTATGTTGATTCTCCATTGCCTCTCAAGTTACTTGCAGTGGAGCATGGATTCTCTGTGGTCGTTAGTGCACTAGCTGGGTCATTTGTTGTTTTTGTGTGTCTTGCTTCTGGTGAGAAAGGTGCGGTTGGCACAGTCGGAGAGCCATTTATTGAAGAGCTTTGTGTCGAGGTTCAAGTAAGATTGGGTAGGCATTCCTGTAGGATCTTGGTCCAGTTTTTTAAGATATTTTGCCCCAGTGTCTTAATGGCCCATTGGGGTTTTCTGGTGGGGTGGCTTGTTGAGCGGGTATCTTAAAATGTATGATGAAGTGGTAGAACCATGTGAGTGGGCTATGTGGGTGGTGGTGATCCTGTTTTTTTTTTTAAATAACACATTTTTTGTAGATTTTGCCACAAGCATACAGCAATTGGAACAATTCCCATCTCCCCCCCCACCTTACAAAGATGAGTCCGTGTCACTGAAAGCTAGGTATTGGCCTCCAATGCGATCCGTCCGGCGGGGTGCCACCCGCATAGGCATTCCTATCCAAACTGCTGTGTCCTTGGCACTTAAAGAAGTATGTATTAAAGTTTAACATCCCCCCCCCCCCTTCCCAGTCCCCGCCATCGGTGCATTGTTGTTGGGACAGTCGTTGTGGGTCAGGAGCCTGGTAGTCGTCAGTTGGGGAATCATGCAATGTCCTCAAAAAACACAGGTGTGGAGGGTCGAGGGGAATGTTTAACGACCTGTCTACTCACTCCCCATACTATGAATACATAACACACAAAAGAGTAGACCAGGTCTAGAGGTAGTGTGTGTCTGAACCTCTATGACTCAACAGCCTTTTTTCGCCTACACTTGCATCCAATTGCTTCACAGACGTCTGTTCAGACACACACTACCTCTAGACCTGGTCTACTCTTTTGTGTGTTATGGAATCATGCAATGTACCGGTCGTGTTACGGGGATGTAGTCCGGTCATTGTATCAGTCTTCTGAGTCGCTTCGTGTATCGTAGTCGCGTAAAGCTTGTACCAGTGCCTCCCACGCATGGGCAGTCTCTAAAGCTCTATCGTTCTGCTGCCGCCGTGCCAGTTGGAGTCTCAAGGTGCTCTCTCCCCAGCCCATTTAAGGAACTCATTGCGTCACTTAGCATCTGCTGGACCCGTTCGTGCCTTCCAGTGTCGCGTGATTTCTCGTTTCGCTAGGATAAGTCCCATATCTATGAATTTGCTGGTGATTTTGTTCTTAGAGGTATGCGGGAACCAATGGAGGACCCCAACCGCCATGTCAAACTGCAATGCACGCTCTGTCACTTCGTTAAGAGTATCCCCCACCGATTTCCAATAAGGGGTCAAGCTAGGTCAAGTCCACAACATGTGGCCAAGCTCCACTCCACGTGCCTTACATCTGGGGCAAGCCGCGGAATCTATAGCAAAGTATTTTTGTATCTTTCCCGGGGTCAGGTACGCCCGGTGTAGGATGTAAATGTAATGTAATGTGTTTTGTAAAGCGCACTGCTGCCCTGAGGCGTCGTGGCGCTGTAGACCGCTGGGGAACCCGTCCTGGCTATCCCTGTGAGATGGTCCCTACTGGGTATCTCCAAGGTGAAACCAGGCATTCCCGGCGAATGTGGGGGGCCGTTGTAGAGATGAGGCAAGCTAATGCCCAGAGTTGCCGAGTGTGGTCCCTGGGTAGAGTAGGCACCAAGGCGAGAATTATCGAGTCCGCTGACCCTGGTTCACGACCCTGCCACGTCGGGAATTGAACCCTGGTCCCGGGCCGTTCTCTTCTTCCGGGTCTGCCGCCTCTAACCAGTGAGCCACACCAAGTGGACTAGTTGAAAACTCGCATTGCGCATACTCTTCCAGGCCCGGCGCATCAGCTGCGTCCATGTTGTCTCAGCAATTTCTTTCCCTATGTCTGCTTCCCATTTACTTCTTAGCGCCTCCAACTGAGGTAGCCCCTCATTGATCATCCTGGTGTACAGGCATGTCACTGCTTTAACCGTTCCCGCTGCCATCATGGTATATTGGCATGCCATTGTCGTCTTTGGCTCCTCAAGTCCCCCCTTCCAGTGTGCCTGTATTGCCCGCGTAATTGCCGCATGCAGCAGAAAGTCGCCTCTAGGTATGTCGAAACGATCTAAGAGCGCCGGAAACATTAATAACGTCCCGTCCTCATAAAGATCACCCAGGACCTGGATCCCCGCCTCCTCCCAGTTCTGCAGGTGGTGGTGATCCTGTTATTGGAGGAAAAAATAGCGTCAAGGTTATGGCCTGCTGTGTGGGTTGGTTCTTGGATGAGCTGGGTGAGTCCGAGGTTGCTGAGGATGGCTGTTGAGTTAGGGTCTGTGGTATCTTCCAGTTGGAAACAGAGGTTCCAGAGGAGAATGCAGTTGGTTGATCTATGGAGAGGGGAGCGATTTAGTCTGCGATGTGGTTGCAGAAATCCGCTTGGGGGCCAGAGGGATGGTATGCAAGGGTTCCCTTAAGGGTGGTGTTGTAGTTAGTTTGTATTTTGAAGTGGAGGTGTTCCAGGAGGTTCATGTCCGAGTCTGTGGCGGAGGTGCAATCCTGTTTTTGTAGATGATTGCAAGTCCTCCACTTGGTTTGTGGGTTCGTTCCTGATGTATGTTTTTGTAGGTAGGCGGGATGGCTGTGGCGAAGTCTGGGTTGGAGGCTGGGTTTAGCCATGTTTCGGTCAGGAAGAGAAGGCTGGGTGTGTTGCTGTTGAGGAGGTCCCAGATTTTGGTGGAGTGTTTTACGAGGGATCGGACGTTGAGGAGCATGGCGGACCGTTGGCGGGGGTGGTGGCATGCATTGGTTGATTGGAGGTGGTGGTTTCGGCGTCTGAGGTGTCACAAGTGAAGTCGCAATGCGTGCAGGAGAAACGTCCTACTGTGGTGCTTGGGGAATAAGCGGTAGCAGCATGTTTGCTGGTTTGTGTTGTTGAGGTCACGGAGGAGTAGTGGTGGCTTTTTTTTGTGGCTCTGGTGGTGGTTATGATGTTGTGCCTGATGGTTGTGGGGCCAGGAGCGCGGTCCAGGCGTGGATGGGTGCAGACGGGCTTGCCTTTGGCGCACCTGCTGCGCGGTCATGCTACAGCCTGCCATAAGTACATCCTGGGGTGGGGGTCTTCTGTTGGCGGGAAGAATGGTAAGCGGGAAAAATCTAGGTGGGAAAAACCTGGTAGTGGTGGTGTAACTTGGTCAAAAGATGGCAACAGGATCAGGCTGGAACATGGAGGAACTGTATGCCACTGGCTAGGTGCCCAGATGCCTACTGATGTGGTCGCGCTGCAATGAAAGAATCTTTGAAATATTAGAGCACTGCTTGAGGCAGCACAAGTGCTAAGAATGTGATGTTGATGCAAGTACCAGAGGGTGAAAGGTTGAACGGGGGGGGGGAGGGGGGCAGTATAAGAACGCACATTGATTAGTCAAAAGTCACAAACAATGGCACGAATAGCATACATTATTAAGTGTGTTGAATGCTGCTGTGCAAAAGTTACCAATCATTCTTAGCCTAACAAGGTGGAACAATTCAAAAGCAATGTGAATCTCTACAACAGAATGGACTGGGCACCCTGCTGAGAGTTGCTGTACACTTTCTCCTTGGGGCATGTATTGTATGCCTGCAGGAGTGTGTTATCGTACCTTCTGAAAATCACTTTACCATCTCAAGCTGAACACTCTCCTCTGTAAGCCGAGGCCTGCATGGATCAGATAAAGAATGTGGGAGGAGAGGGGAATTGCCACTTCTGAGTGGGCAATGCCACCTGCCTCTGTATACTGGCTTGTATGGATAAGAAAACATTCATATTTTTCTACATAGACGCTGCATGGATCAAGCATAGCATGTGAGAATGGAGTGGGTTCCCTGCGTCTGGGTTCGGCTGTGACACCTGGCTCTGTATATTGTGACTTATGTATATGAACAGCTTCATCTTGTCCTATATATAGAGGCTTGCATGGATCAGACACAGCATGTAAGGACAGACGCGCCACTGTGTCTGGGTGGGCAGTGCCACCAGGCTCTGTATATCGTGACTTGTATGGATAAGAACACCTTCATCCTCCCCTATATACACAGAGTCCTGCATGGATCAGGAGCCCATGACATGAGCAGAATTGCACATTCCTGGGATCCTTGTATCATACGTTCTCGTGTGTCACTAGGGGCTGTACACCCTTGATCTAGCAATGGAGGCTCACCTAAACCAAAACAGAGCATCTTCTGAAGCGCACTATTATTGCTACAAGGGAGAAGGTTTGCCTGAAGGGGGTGCATATCCTGCTCTGTACAAAGCATGCATGGGTTGGACCACAGAATTTGACTTATGTTAGAGTTGAAGGAATTTGCTTTCTTACATTCTGAGGACTTGCTCTGCCCATGGGTCATGTACATTCTGCTCTGTGTAGATGAATGCATGTGTAAGACATGGAGTGTGCCTTTGGCATCACAAGAGATGTTGGTTAAGTACCTTCTTGGATGCCACAACGTCAGAAGGGTGCTGGAGTATGCTTTGAGGTGTTGTGTCGGAGGACAGCAATATTACATCTTCTGAGGAGTCAGTAAAGAACAAGTTACTTACCTTCGACAACGCATTATCTGGTAGAGACTCTATCTAGCTGCAGATTCCTTACCTTTGAATTTCCCAGGCGTCAGGCTGGATCCAGAAACGTTTGCTGAGCAATACCCCTTGCGCTCCGCGTGAAGTCTAGGCAGCATCAGTTATGGCATTGCAGGGCCTATATAGGTGCCACACAGGCTAGAAGCGCAGAGCCACAAAGTAACTGATGTAGTCGTTTGCAAACCTAAAGCCCTGAAAAGGTGAGCAACCCTAGCCCTACAATATTAGTCTGCAAAGTGGGGAGGCATGGGTGGGGCTGTAAGGAATCTGCAGCTAGCTAGAGTCTCTACCAGCTAATGTGTTACCAAAGGTAAGTAACTTGTTCATCTGATAGACTTCTAACTGCAGATTCCTTACCATGTTGTTATTTCGTATCGCTCGGATATGCTCCTGTATTCTTTCTTTCAAGGGCCTTTGTTTTGCCATGAATAAAACCACCAAATTTCAGTACAACAGTTCAAAAATGTATAACATAAACCATTTCATAAACTGTAATACTACACACACTGTTTACTGCCTAAAGTGCATATGCAATCAAATATAAATAGGCAGTACTATAAGGCCCTTGAAAGAAAGAATACAGGAGCACATCCGAGCGATACGAAATAACAACATGCAATAACCTTTCGCAGTACATTTTAACAAAGAACATGCACATAATGAACTGCATAGAATAGGATTTCATGGGATAGATGTAGCAGTGGCAGGTAGAAAAGGAAATAGAATCCGGAAATTGCGCCAAATGGATCATCTCTCTTCGGGTTTTGGAACAAGGTGTCAACATAGAAAAGGAGATGTTTGAATTCCTATAATGGTATAGAAAGAACACATAGGGATACTATGTTGACAGTAAAAAGGTAACATCTTTATTTCAGCATGGCTCAAAGGAGTTTGGTAATGAAACTTAATGGTGAAAAGTATGAAGAATGTAATGATAATGATGTATAAGGACCATAAGTGTCAACAGCGTAAGAAGGGAAACAAGTTGAGCATGAATGGGGGGATCCTATAAATAGAATATAACTAAATGTGTTTGTTTCAGGTTGGCTCACACTATCGTTTGAAAGGGGATGGATTTCTTAACCCCTTGCATGCTGATGACGGCCCCCAGCCATCATGCATTACGGTGCTCGTGTGCTGATGACGGCTGGGGGCCGTCATAAACCCGCCCACAGGCGATTCTGCCGCACAGGCGCAGAATCGCGGCCGCATGGAAGGGGTTAACCCCTTCCATGCTGATGAAGAACCCCAGCCATCATGCACTACGGTGCTCGTGTGCTGATGACGGCTGGGGTTCGTCACGGCCCGCCCCTGTTCGTGCTGTTTACAGCACACCAGGGGAATCGCGGCCGCATGGAAAGGGTTAAAATAGTAATCGTTTTCGTTAATATTTGGATGCATGTAAACAAAAAACATTTCATATTTATAATTGCATACATAGTAACACTTCAAGTTGTGTATATATACATATGTATTGGTTTGAAGTATTGTAGCATGTTAATGAAAACTTTAAACATGCCTGTTAAATTGCTTGTCTAAACAAACTGCAACAAGTGATTGCCAACCGAAATAATGAAAATGTGATGATGATGCCGGATACGTTTGTTGAACACAAGATGGACAAGAGGAAGGCCACCATGTGTCAGTGGCATAATAACTGTGGATATTTCTGTTTATAAATGGGCGAGGGGCGAAGTGCCTTCTTTTTAAAATATAAAACGCTCACTTTACAATCTTAAAAACGAGTCTCTCGAGCAAGCCAAAGATGGCTGCCATGTAATAGACTGTTTACACATTACGCTTAGTGAGGAGTCCGTCGTTGCTTGCTGGTTCAGGAAGGAAGTTCCGATATATTAGTGCGAGGTGAGGACGAAACTCTGTTGGTGAAATGTATGTCGGAGGAGCTCACGGCGTCTATGGCGAGTGTTTCATCTGCCGGAGAAAGATTTTAACTATTGTATACTTTATCGTAAAGGAATGGCTTAGGATAGTCGAAACCACCACAAGGTTGGGATTGAGAGTGACAACGGTTTTGAAAGACTCGGAAGGCTTGAATACTCAGGCGGTTTACCACGCTTATTTTTAATTTTCTTTCGTAGTCCCACACAAATTATTCGGTCACGAGAGAAATAGATATAGGAAGTCCTATGCGTTATGGTGGTAGTAAGGACGCTAGACCTAGCAGGCCATATTGTGCGTATAGAGTTTATATTGTTTTTTTAAAAATAATGAGGGATCATTCTAGTTGAGAATGGGGCGTATATATGGGCTTAGAAACGAAGGAGAGGAATAATAAATAAGAATTGTATGCGGTAGTACCAACCGACTACTTACTTAAGTTATCCAACATTCATAAAGGGGCAACTTCAAAAGCATATATATTACTACATGGAATTTATATATGAGCATAGACACTGTTGAGGACAAATTTAAATCATGAATTAATGGCAGGAAAGAAGTGAGAGTGGAATTATTTTTTGGGGGGACCTCAAGTGAGTGAGGATAAATAATGTGGGGCCCCTGGCTGATATGATAATTCCCCCTTTGTTTTATATTAAATAGATGGAACTTATCATGGCTCCGGATAGATAAATATATGAGGACTACTGATACTATTACTGGTGTTTGGATAGATTGGAACATACGATTGGGTGAAGCTCACTTTAAGGTAAGAACTTAAGGTGTGGGCTGACTAAAGTGAATGAATAAAAAGTTACGCTTGCACAGAATAAAAGGTTAAACATTCTGGTTTTAAAACACAATATTAATAATTTATTTTACAGAGTGGTTTATTGTGACAAGCGCTGAAATATACAGTGCTGAGCATATTGGAAATCTGGTGAGACAACTTTATAGATTTATTTATTTATTTCAATTTATATAGCGCATCATCACCCGGGGGTCTCTAAGCGCTTGTACCAGGCAAACAGACAACTCCATAGAACAGGCAGCTCCCCTACAACTCTCCCCAAGCTTCTCGGAACAGCATTGTTTTTAGCATCCGTCGAAATGGCAGCAGCTTTGGTTCCTTACGTAGATCTGGTGGAAGTTTATTCCATGCTGCCGGGAGCAGAGTGGAGAAAGCTCGACCGCCCTGGGTCGACAGACGATAACATGGGTTAGTCAGGAGCGTGGCCTCTGAAGACCTCAATGCCCTGCCTGGAATGTAGCTTGATAGTCTACTTTTAATATAGTTCGGTGCGTTGCCATAAATAGCCTTATGGGAGATACACAGGCCTTTGAACAATGCCCTCTGTCTAACAGGAAGCCAATGCAGCTGGCGCAGAAGAGGGGATGCATGCGCCTTCCTGGGCTTCCTATAGATTAGTCTTGCTGCATCGTTCATCACGGTTTGAAGCCTCGACAGTTGTTGCTGGGGCAGACCCAAGTACAACGCATTACCGTGGTCCAGTCGCCCCAGAATCACGGCTGTCACTGCGCTCCTTAGAGTAGAAAAGGACAGTAGATTGGAGATTTTGCAAAGTTGCCTAAGGAGGCCTATGCATGTACCCATCACTGTGGACACCTGCTTTTTCATGGTCAAATTGCCATCAATGAGGATGCCCAGGCTTTTTACCACGGTTGCTGGAGCCTGCCCAACTCCCTGGGCTAAAATCCATCGTGCCAAGGGCTGCCTGCAGTGGTAATTGGCAGCACCTCTGTTTTGTCAGGATTGATCTTCAGGGAGTTGGCAGTCATCCAGTTTACTGTGTATCTCAGAATGTTATGCAAGCATGCTTGAGCTCCAGTGTCGAATGCCGCAGAGAGATCAAGCAGCACCAGGGCCCCGGGGATCTTTTTATCAGCTCTATATCTCAGTTCGTCCAAAATGGAAACCATCACCAGCTCCGTGCTGTGATGTACCCTAAAACCAGCTTGATTACGTTCCACCAGATCATTGGTCTCCAGGTGCTTGGAGAGGTGTGTCAATACATGCTGTTCTAGTACCTTCGCCAAGAACGGCAACTGGGAGATGGGCCTGAAGTTCTTTAAAATCTTAGCATCCGCTCCGGGCTTCTTAAGCAATGGAATCAACCGCGCCTCTTTGAGCATGTACGGAACCCGTCCCATTTCCAGTGACTTATTTAAGAGGTTTAGCACATCCTCCTCCATCCCTGGCATGGCTTGCTTAAACACGCTAGGGGGACAGGGGCCTACCTTGGAGCCCGACTTCACCTTCCCCACTAAGTTAACTAGCATCTCCTTCTTAACTAAGGGTATACTATTCATGGGGTCCTGAATTTTAGGCCTGCATGGGATAATTTGCAATGGGCAGTCTAACACGGGGGAGCGTGAGATTTCAAGTAAGAGCTCCTCAATTTTGTTGGTGAAAAATTCAAGGAATTTATGACAATCCTCAAGAGAAAACTCGGGCCTCTGTTCCCTGTTCTTCCTTAGTTCAGAGAGCACTTTAAAAATGTCTTTCTGGGGGTTTTGGGCTGTTGCAATCCTTGTCTCAAAGAAGTCTGCCTTGCGTACAAGGATAGCTCTCTTGTATATAGCAAGCTCCTGCACATACAATGAATGTGCTGCCGCATTGTAGTCCCTTCGCCAGGCTCTCTCCGCCTTCCGAAGAGCTTGTTTCTTAGCCCTCAGTGAGCCGTTAAACCAAGGCGCTCCTGCTCCTTTGCCCATCATTTTCACCTTTCTAGCCGGTGCCACAATTTCAATGGCAGCTTTCAGTTTATCAACTACCTTATGACAGACTGCTTCAATGTCAACATCTTGAACAGGTTGGGATACTGCATTTCGTAGATTAGTAACCAATTCCACCTCATTTATTGAGTTCCATTTCCTTACCATTTTCCAGGTAGCCATGGGTTTCCCTCCACCTTTAGACACCACTCTCTGGCCCCTAATAAGGTAGTGATTGGACCATGCACAGGGGCTCCCAACTACCACCCTTGGGCCTGGCTCTGTTGACCATACCAAGTCCAGGTTGTGGCCCTTTACGGGCGTTGGCCCAGCCACCTGTTGTATCATCCCCAACGCTGTTAAGGCTTCCTCTAGAACGAGAGCCTGTCCTTCTTTGGGGGTGGTCTCCCAACGGAAGTTAAAATCTCCCATCACCAACATATCCTTGTAACGGGATCTGAGGTCGTATATCAGCTCAACAAAGCCATCCATAAAATCCAGTGTGGCCCGCGGAGGCCGATAGACCAACAGGATGACCAAACACTCGGTACCTAGCTCAAATTTAACCCCTAGGATGTCTGCGCCCCCATAACACTCGGCGCAGATTCTTTCTGCCTTCCAACGACTGTTAAACAAAAGCGCCACCCCTCCACCTCTCTTGTCCTGTGCCCGGTTCTGGCAGAAAGCCAGGTAGTTGGGGGGGGAGAGAGGCCACCACATCTGGCATGGATGACTCTCCTAACCACGTCTCCATTAGCCCTAGGATGTCTAACTCACCCTCCTGTAGCAAGGTGAAAACTTCCAGGTTATATTTCTGAAGTGACCGAGTATTTAAAAGACCGAAAGGGACTTCTGTTTCTGTTTTCCTGTTTCTCCTCCCCATCCGTGTTAGCGAAAGGTTCAGCAACCCCTCCTTCCGTAACCTTTGTAAACAGTCATGTCCTAGCTGCAGGTTACCTCTATGTAGGTCCATCAATACCATCCTGCTATACCTGGTGGTGGAACCAGGGGGTCTGGCCCCGGGTCCCATCTGGTCGTGGATGGGCGTAGATGGGCTCGCCTCTGGCGAGCCTCCGGCGCGCCCAGGTCGCGCACGCTGCGCGCAAACGCTGCACGCTAGCATGAAGCAGGTTTAAGTAGGCTTCGTAGGAGCCCGCCTACCTCCTCCTATGCTGCCCAAAGATGGCGACCGCCAACCAACCCAGCCAGCCCAATCCAAAATGGCGCCTCCTAAAGGTTCGAAGGGGATTCACGGGACCCGCCAAACAGCGGTGAGTTCGTTATTATTATGGTGCAAGTGAGGGGCAATTATCGACCAACAGTTTAAACAAACAAAATTCGGCGATTTTAAAATGTTACGCTAAAACGCACAAAGTGCCACAATCACGCGCAATTCAGCAGCGCGAGCCTACGGGATCTTATTATAGATGCATGCGTAGATCACAGACATTTTCTATAGTCTTTGCACAACACGACTGTAGGTGTGGTCAGTTTTGAACTTAAGGTTTGTCTTCTTGTGTTCGTTCGGTTCACTTTTGGGTTTCTAGGTCACTTTCACGAGTTTGTGTTGGCGTTTTCACATGGTGGATGTCCTTTTTGCAGCTTCGTGCTTCATGAGTTGCGGCCTGTATAGTAGTTGCGGCAGATGAAGCATGAATGAAAGCATGACATATCTTTATTCAACAATCGATGGAGGTTATGTTGTAGACTGTTTTTCACAGGATACAATGAGGTGATGGTAACACAAACAATATGGATTGAGAGTTATATATTAGGAATGATGATATTAAAAAAATGGATTGTAATTTGTTTTTTTTTTATATATGACTTACAGCCTTGAGGAAGCCCGCAAAGGGCGAAACGCGCGTCGGCTGTGAAGCATTGGTTTTAAAAGAAATAAAATTCCAATTTTGTCTACACAACGTGACACCCTTGGATTGAGGAGGAGTGTCTGGGCAAGAATTCGAATTGAGAAATGGTGCTGAACAGGAATAGTGACTTGATATGATGTGCGCTGGTGTTTTTGCTTTCTATGGATGTGACATTCTGTAACACCGTTGGTGGGCAGACTGTCTATTGTTAATGCGTGAGGTGGATAAGCATTTTACATCAAGGCTGCACTCAATAGTTGGATTACATATATAAATACATTGTGTTGTTTTTGCATAGGAAAGAAACAAAGTTTGATGTGCAGATCGGATATAGCAAATCCGCCTTTTTGTGATGTTCACATCCCCGCACGGCTTGGGCAGTCTGTGCATGTCGATGGCTAGGACGCAGCTGGAAACCCCTTCAGTTGCCACGTAAGGGGCATAAGAAAGACTGGACACAAGGAGTGGAGGAGAGACCCAAGGATCTGGTCGTAGCTCGAGAGTACTTGAACTTGACCAGGACCGAGTGCCTTCTCCCCAAAAAGATGGGTTCCATACAAAGGCATGTCCATCAGAGTGGTTTGGACATCACCCAAGAAGCCAGTTGTCCTAAGCCAGGTGTGGCGCCACAAGGCAACTGTCGTTGAAATTGATCTGCCCAGTGAATCTGTGCTATCTAGGCCACACCGTATGGTGAATTTTGCACCATCTCTCCTACACTTGGCTGCCTGGGAGAGCACAGCCAGGGCCTCCTTTGGGACTTGTGGCAGCACTTGCGCACTGTCTCCCACAGGGAATGGGAGAAATGGCTCAATAAGCATGCAGTATTCACAAACCGCATTGCCAGGCTGGTGGAAGAAAACAGCTTCTTTCCAAATGAGTCCAGCCTCTTGGATTCCCTATGCGGAGGGGTGGAAGGGAACACGTCTTGGGATGTAGAGGCCTGCTCCACCAAGCTTTCTGAGGGATTTTGGCTGAGGAACTTTGGGTCTCCCGGTGCTGGGCGATGACGGCGTCCAATTGTCCTATTCCCAGGAGCACTTGTGCTAGGCTTGGACCACGTGCCTAGAAGCACGTCCGTAATTGCCTCATTAAAGTACAAAAGGTGTTCGGAAGTGGATGCCCCTGGTTAAAGCACCCCGGTCAGGAGAATAGTCCTAACCTGCACCGAGGGCAGTTATAGTCCAAGGACCTCAGCTGCCCTCTAGACCACCATGGCATAGGATGCCCCCTCCTCCGTCCAGTACATTGGCCTCCCCATGTTCCCCATACCAGGCCAAATTGTCCACAGAGACATCCTGGTGTTTCAGAGGGTCCACAGACCCCTTCCATTCCTCTCCTGAGCCTAGCACATCTTCAAAGTGCTCAGGTGACAACATAGAGCATCTGTATTCAATTGGCCCCGGAATCAGCGTAGAGTGATGTTGTTCCAGCTCCATGTCGAGGATGAGTATGGGGCTGGGGCTGGTGCCGCCGTACGCACTGACTTTGGGTCCAACGCTGCAGGAGTTCACGTAGGCACAACTGGCCTCGACCCAGTTCCAGGAGCGGATTCTTGAGGCCCCACCGGCGCAGAGGCCAGAGCCAACAGCGTTGAACCCGATGGGGCACCTTCCAACTCCACGGGTCCCAAGGGTTCACTAGCGGGCTCGATGCGCTCAAATACACGGCGCATGGCCTCGTAAAATTATTTTAATTGAGCGGGAGTCTCTCTGGCTCCTGGAAGGGGGGTGCACGAAGTCAACTCCGGCACCGGCTCCGCAGAACTGTGCCTAGAGCATCGGTGTTCCTTACCTTTCTCGTCGTCGGACGACAGTCGAGGTGAAGATAAAGTCTGCTTGGACAGCCTCTCCTTATGCCTCTTCCAAGAGTGTCCCGATGACCTGGAGTAGGAAGAAGAGGACTTAGGGCTCCGGGAGCGGTCCCGCAACCTACTCTTCTTTGATCAGGACCTCCGCGGAGTCTCGCTGGATGGTGTTGATTGCCGGGCAGTGAGGAGCTTCATCGCCTGCTCCCTCAAGGCCTTCGGAGCCATGGCCCGGCAGTCCGAGCAAGACTTAGAGTCGTGGTTGAGCTCCAGACACTAGAGAGAGACAGGTGGGGATTATTGACCGACATCATTTGGTGGCACGCAACGCACAGCTTGAAACCTATCTTTCTCGAAGACATCCCTCACACACGAAGTAGAAAAATTTCCAAATTCGACACAAGTAGAGAAAAAATCTGCCAAAAAGTGACAGAGGGGTAGCTCTACCCGGAGCGGCACTTAACTGACGCAAAAAAATAAAATAACTGACGTCTGCGCACTTGGGGGGCGCCTATATAGGCACCGGAATGTCATACCTGACGCGGTCACACGGAGACGAATGGAGCCACCGAACGCTGCACGCAAGGTGTATTGCTCAGCAAAAGTTTCCGGATGCAGTATAAAGCCTGGGAAATTAAAAAAGGAAAGGGATCTGCAGCTAGAAGTCTCTATCAGATCTCTTGATACGTAGCTGGGGACCTAATTGGACCAAAATATGACGTCAATTTGGGAGCCAGGTAAGAAAACATTACTTGAAATTTGTGAAGGTTATTCAAGTCTGCACAGGCTCTTCACCTTGCTCCAAAGATGGTGGTCTACGTAGATCGGAGCCAGGGCATGCCCTCAGCAATACTTTATAAGAGCATTCATAGGAGTCTTTTCACCGACTAGACGACCTGCTGTGTATAATAAAAACCGTTGTGGATCAAACAGAGCACATGCTTTATTTAGGAGTACATCATTCCACCTTGCTGGGAGTACCTGCTACTGTGGAGGCTGAACACTATGCTGTGTATAAGAACCCTTTGTTGATCAAACAGAGTGCATGCTTCAGGAGTGCATCATTCTTCCTTCCTGGGAGTACCTGCACCTGTGGAGGTCGTACACCATGCTGCCTATAGGAAGCCTACAAGGATAACATGGAATGAATGTTTCAGGAGCGCACAATTCCACCTTCCTGGGAGTAAATTTACCTGTGCATTCTGTACACCATGCTGCGTATAGGAATCCTGTAGGGATCAAACAGAGTACCGTATATGCTTCAGAACTGCACACTCCCACCTTCCGGGGAGTAACTTCACCTGTGCATTCTGTACACAATGCTGCCCACAGGAACCCTGTATTGATCAGACACAGAGCATGTCTTAGGCAGCCAAAAGACATCATACCTTTTTGGCATCGCTCCTGGGTTTGGCTATTTGGATCTTCTGCACTGCAGAGCTCAGCACCTTTTCCACTGACACATCCAAGCTCACCAGCCCCTGGTAGAGCTGCTGGTCCTTGGGAATGTTCATTCCTGTGTGAAAAAGAATAGCACACCGAGGTGATTATTGGGCACTAGGTGCTTAACTCAACGTGCCTGCGGAAATCACGCAACATTTATCACATGTGTGGAGCAATGTTATCAGTCAGCGGTACAGTGACTTATTTACTATGATGGGAAGAAAACCAGGTAGGAGGCCCATTGCCCTGTCAGTGCCACTTCTAAACTTGAACTAACCCTGGCTCTGTCCACTGGGGCGCCATAATACAAGTTCTTTGAGCCACTGAGTGAGTGGCTTTGGAGTCGCTTGCTATTATTAACAGAGCACAGGGAGATGGCCTAAGAAATTCCTATTCAGTGGGTGCAAGGATGAGGTTCAGGGAAGACCGAGAGTATTGGAATAAGCATAACAGGGATTGTGTTTAATCTTACATGTGCTCATCAGACAGACCCCCTTATCACTGCCTCTCACCCAGAACCCTCTTGGGCATCTCCCTGCACCTGGAAAAGAAGTGTCATCTCTGCTTTGGTGCCCCAGCAGATATGCTGAAAGGCCCTTGTATCATCTCTTTGCTTTCACAGCAAACAAACTTCAACCTCGCATATGTGCTGTTAACACAGCAAATTCAGAGTTTTTAACACATTACTGCCAATAATGGTACACAATCTAAAACTATTACACTTTATTAAGTGAGAATAGCGAAGAAACACTGACTTTGGGACAATGATGGCCACTGTTGGAGTTTGTTGTTTCTTAGCTCTTGTTGAAGGGATAACAGGAGGCCGGGCTGGTGTGTGAGGTGGGAAGCAGCACACACAAAGTGTTTTTAACGAACTGATGAATTTTGATGACGTGTTTGTACGTAAGATGGAATAACAAGAGCGAGGGAGAGTACAGATATATACAATTAGATGGTTATTGCAATTTTTATGTGATGTAATGTAATGGTTTTGTATAATTATTTAAAATCAAGTGTTAGTGAATTTACTCAGTTCAAACTATTTAACTGAAATGGAATTTAAATAAATGTGGACCGAAACTCATGGTAAAGGTGCACTTCTACATCAATCTGGTAGAAAGGACACTCAACTATAAAGAATCTCTTTATACCGGGGTTAAGCGAGGAAAAGGAGACTTGTTGAGCACTAGTGATACCCTTTTCCATGAACAGTGGGGTTCCCCTTGATTCTTTATATTGAACTTGCAGATGCTCGTAGATAGGGAGACATTGTGGGAAACACAAATACAGTAATAAAAAACCATGGGGTGCCACAGATCAGAAATAGGGTGTGTCATTGCAGACCGTGGTCTTTACCTCAGTAATGAATCGGCAGAGGTGCAGCAGGATATGGTTAATAAATACTGGCCCAGCTGAAAGTATGTTCCAGTACCAGGATGCACTAGGCCAGGATTTTGATGCACCGGGACAGCTGTGTGCAACTCCCAGTGCAGCAGAAGAATTAGAACTGCAGGACAGGAGGGGGTGCATTCGCAGAGCAATGTGCAGATCCTGATTATGGATGGGAGGACAGTGTGTCTGACAAGGAATCAGAGCCTCCCTTTATTTACATGTTGAGGTCTATAGTGGCTTCCACTCACCCTCTCCCACCTTCAGATCCAGGCTCTGACGGGTGACAAAGGACTTCTTCAGTTGCTCTTCCACCGCCCGCTTCACGTCGAAGTCCTTCTGCACAGCTTCCAACACCTCCTGACCAAGGGCCAGGGTTGTGTTGTACTCCGGGGTGCTAAGGGCACAAGACTCCTCTTGGTCAATCACCAGTGTCAGCTCTGCAGGCACTGCAGTGTTCTGGGGCATGCCCATGGATTTCAACACTTTGCCTTTGCTCGGTCGGATGCCCTCTTTCCGTATTGCTTTGGACTCACTGGAAGCAAAGACTGCTCCTGGGTTGATGACTTTCTGGAGGTCCCACAAGCCTGTCTTCTTGCTCAGCGGCATCACAGGTATTGGTGCAGGTCTGCATGCATCCTCCTTGTCTGAAGTCTCTGGGGGTAGGTCATGGTTATTGCGCACAGAAGACTGTTCTTGCGTCTCGCTCAAGTGAAACCGCACCTACATCAGAGAAGATCACATGAGCATGTGCAATTCCATACAATAGTCCATTCACTTTG
This sequence comes from Lissotriton vulgaris, assembly GCF_964263255.1. Classification (NCBI taxonomy): domain Eukaryota; kingdom Metazoa; phylum Chordata; class Amphibia; order Caudata; family Salamandridae; genus Lissotriton; species Lissotriton vulgaris. The sequence goes on from NW_028249925.1 coordinate 201,403, forward strand.
AAACACCTAAACAGAAGTACTCACAAAAAATATACTCATCACAACGTCATAAAACCTGTGTAAAGATTTTGTAAATTCTAAAATAAATAATATACTCACGGCCAACCTCAAAAGGTCAAAAGTCTCACAATCAGTTCTCCTATGTAGTAGGCAGTCCAGATCTGTGTGTACGTAGTCAAAGTTCTCGGATGACATTATGTACATGGCAGCGTGGGGAATACCGCCTTGCTTGATTTGCAGTGTGATCCTTGTCCCTCTAGAGTATCTGCCCAGGTCCTCTTTGGTGCTAAGTTTTCAACGCTGCACCCAGCACAGTCTGGCATGCGGCTCCAGCACCTCGTGACTACAGAGGCTACAGAAATGGCAACAAGACTGCAGTTCATCCTCCTTCACAGCTCAGTGAGCAGGTGAAACATCTGAGGAACATTCACAGCAAACAAAGGTGACCTCTGAGCTGGATCACAGGTACAACATTCTAAGATGTTTCTGTGGATATTGGTTAGTCTCTGCCCCGGTGTGTTCAGATGTTACATTCTAGGTTCTAGGTCCTAAGGAAATTCAGTAGTCTGGTGTGAAAAATGTGCAGCAAAATACAAAAGGTGACTGAAAGGATCAGGAGTGTGCGATTGTTGCGACAGAGCATGAAAAACATTGCAGCACAAGCCTTGGTGAATTATAAGGTATAAATTAAATTTAACTGCTGCACAAAGTGATTACGTTATGATGTGCACTGTACGAAATGATTACTTGTATTGCTAGTTCTGCATCGTAAGAATCTTCATTGAAGAAGAAATGTTACTAAATTCCAGCTGCGCACGTTGATTCAGGGACACTTCATTCATATTTGTCCATATAACAGTATGAAGAGGAAGCCGATATACGTACATCCATCTGAAGTGAGGCAAAATTCAGAGGCTTATCCAAAGAAAGAGTTATCAGAAATATAGACTTAAAATGCTTCATATAATCCATTTGAAAAACAGATATTACAGCATTTGAAATGTAAAAAACATGTAAAAACTGTCTATCATTGCGAAAAAATGCAGCCTGATAAGCTTACATTGTAAAGCTGTGAAGAAAAAGACGGATGTACCTTTAAGCATCCAGGAGTTTCCACTACCTAAGATGCACCTCACTGGCTGTTGCCTCTCTCAGTCAGTCATTTTTTACCGTTAGGACATTCCACAAGTTAGACTTCAAATGTACATTACTTAGATTTTGAAAGCCCAAAGCAACCCAGACGGTAAGACTGGTGGGTCGTTTTTGCCTTCAATAAAGATTCCTATGACATAGGCCAGGACTACAAGTAACTAACTATTTCTTCTACACTGTAGGATCTTCATCGATAATCATTAATGTCAGATTAGAGTGAAGACTTCTATCAGCTCTTGGGCATATGAAATACATTTTACATGAAAACATTCTTTCATGGTGGCTTGACCGACTTTAGAACCAGCCGGTGCATCTGAATCGAAGCAGTATTGCTTTGTGCAAGTGTTTACTGATTTCCAAGAGGCAGCCTTGCAGATATCTGCAGACAATTCTAAGCCAAATTGTTGTTGATGGTTTTCCTCTAGTTGAGTGGGTGTTCGGTCTACCTCACAGAGGTGTTTGCGCTACTTGTAAAAAATGCAAGCCACAATCCACATGGAAATGAATTTAGACATGGCTAACCCATGACAGATGTGTTCATATTTAGTAAACAATTGGTTCCACTTCCTAAATGCCTAGGTATAACAGAGTCCTCTTCTAACATCCAAAGAATGTATAGATTGTTTTGCTGAAGTGAATGCATTGGGAAAATATACCTGTAATGTTACTGAGTGATTTATATGAAATTCAGAATCCATTTTTGGAAGGAAAAATGGATGGGTCCTCATGACTACTCTGTTTGCAGAATCTATTCTGCATCATTCCATAACAATCTTTGTTGAAGGGTATTCACCACCTTCAGAATCTCCATACAAGCAAGTGGAAGACTTGGGTGTCCGCACTGTCTGGATTCAGGAGCCATCCTACCAAATTTAACGATGTTATATTGGGATGTTTAGTTTAGCCCTGACTTCAGGTGAATACATTCTGTTTTTCCAGTACTGGATCTTTCATAGGTTCACATGCTTGAATCATTGCCTGTCGAAGTGAGAGTCCCATCGTATTATATCAAAGCAATCTTACTAGTAGCATAGGCTACATTGGCACCAGGCCATGAATTGAATAGTCTCTCTATGACCTTTTTTAAAAGGGACCAAACGTAGTCCACAACCAATTTGGTGACTCTCTAGAACCGTCCCCACAGAGGCTAATTTCCTCAGATGTTCTACTGCAGGTAGAGTTAAGGGAGTCTCCCTGAGCTCTGCTCTGTTTATTTTTCAAACCTTCTGATTTCATGAAACTTTTTCTCAGTTCGGACACATATTTCTTTCTAATATTCCATTGGACATTCTGACCATGTTCTATGAAGGGATTATTCAGGCCCTGTAACCCCTGTGGCAAAAATAGATTTTATATTGATCCCCATAAAAAGTGCATTAATTGTCTCGATCCTGATCACACGGTCAAAGACTGTAAAATATGTCACACTTTCTCCCAGTCAGCACAGAAAGGGAATACTTCTGTTGTGGCTAGAGGATTAAATCTAAAGAAAACCCTGTTTCTGAGTGGGGAGAGCTTCTTTTACATCTGGTAAATTACTAAAAAGGGATAGATCATCTGGTAAAGAATCTTCTGAACACCCTAAGGAGGCCCTCAAGAAATCTCACTATGAGTCACCTAGTCAATCTAAGAAATATCAGGAGAAATCACATCATAAACCTTCCTCAAAGGTTCCTTCACAACCTACTACGCCATCTGAAAAACAAATGACTGTCAAAATGTATTCTAAATCCCTTCCAACGAAGACGGGAGCTACTTCTGTTGAAAAAATAAAGATTTTTCAATCTTTTATTCCGCCGACGACGTTCATGTCTACATTTACTATGGCGGCATTGCCATTAATAATGACATCTCCGACAGCGTTGACGACAATAGTTACATGTAGATTGTTGTCGACTACGGAATCGAAGTTGATTCCTCTGTCTCCACCTCCGTCAACGAAAGCATTCATCTAAAAGCTCGTCGGCGACGACGAAGGAGCCTACTCTGTCGGTGAAGATCTCCATCTCGACTGACCTCAAAGAAAACACCATTGTCAGAGCTCTCGTCGACAACATCGGCGATGGCAACTTCGTTGAGGGCAACTTTGTTGATGGCATTTCAGTCAGGAAAACCTATTTTGCCTGAAAAACCACAAAAATCCTTGTCGACGTATGATTTATTGTTAATGGAGGTCCAGAATTTGACATCCTCAGCACCTATAACACCTCTTGTGCCAGTATCACACCTTTCATATGCTGACAAACCCAGTGCTGGTGTGATTCTTCCAGTTCACTCATCTCCAAGCAAAGTTTTGCTTTTTCCGCCAGCTCTGCTACAGGATGAAGAATCTGAAGATGATAGTCTCTTTAGAGCGGCTCATAGCCCTTCAGAATTAAACGTAAAATGTCAGGACTTTGATGATCAATACTTTGAAGAGGATTATCAACAATATCCTGCATATATGCCTCAAGTCCGCAGGAACGTTCTATACAATTCCTTTGGACTTAGTAACCAATCTCCAAGGCAGGTTACAGGAGTATTATAAACAGTTTCCAGAACCTGTTTCTTCTACCCCTGCCCCTCGACTTCAATCATCAATGCAGTCTTCACAACAAACGCCACCTCCTTGGGGCGTACATTACAAATTTTAGGTACTCCTCTGACATCATTACCACTGGCGCATTCGCCTGCTCATTACCCCGACGCTTCGGTGGTGATCAAGAAGAAGAGATCAGGTATCGCGCATCCACTATTAATGAGTGGGATGACTATCTCACAACTACACCATCTCTCCCAGTTGCACCTCTGGTGGATTCGCCTCCGGACAATATAGGAGGTTTCCATAAAATCATGGCAAGATCAGCAAAATGTTTTCAATTGCCTTTCACTACCTAACAGGCAGACTGTTTTCTTTACGATTTTAAAGAACCAATGAAAATCAATCAAAAATAAATAAATCGATAAGTACGTATAATGAAGAACCCGGCCACAGTGACAATGGTTATGCCCAGATTGGATAAGAAATACAAGGCACTGGATGATGCTCCTGCATGCCTTATCGGACAACCAAGACCAGATTTCGTCATCAGTCAGGCAGCCTAGAGACGTCACAGACATCCAGCCACCCCTATCACAACACCACCAGCTAGGGAAGGGTGTCGCCTTGATACAATTGGTAAGCACTTTTTCAGCATGGCAGAAAAAACTGTTAGAGCAGTAAATTCTTTAGCAATTCTAGGAAGATGACAGGCAAATATGTCGGATTTGGCACAATATATCGATCTATTTCCAGAGGATGTTAAACCTGATGCCAGGAAGATTGCCCTAGAAGGGGAATGAGCTTCTTTGGAGATAATCGACTGTGCCGTCGATATATCCTCAACAGGTTTCTGACAACTGGCAGGGAAAGGAGTCCTTCGCAGGCAGGGCTGGCTGAAAGCAACCACGTTCAGACCAGAAGTCCAGTCGAAGATCCTAGACATGCCCTATGACAGGGAAGCATTGTTCGCAAAGCACAGAGATGAAGCTCTGCAAACTATTAAGGTGGATACTGACACTGCCAAGTCCCTAGATCATTGATTTTGTAAACAACCTTTTCGAGGAGCCAGAGGAAAAAGTTCCTACTCTTACAGAGGAGGATTCCAGAATTATAGGCAACAATATCGGCCTTACCAATGTCAATACAGGCCACAATATGCGCAGCACTACAGACAGCCACCTGCAGCAGCTTACAAACAACCAACTAGAGGAAAACAGCCCATCAGGGGACGCGATGGCAGTAGAAAACAATGATCTTCCCTTTCAGTCGGCTACCTTCCCCAAATCCAATAAGCAACTAGGAGGACGTCCTTCTCATTATATTTACCAATGGTCCATGATAACATCAGACAAGTGATCCTAGACATCATAGCTTGAAGGTATACCTTCGAATTCATCAGCAACCCATAGAATGTTCCATCAAAACGGGCGTTTTCTACCCATCTGAAACAGCTACTGAAGGAAGTTACTATCATGTTGCAGAAAGGTGTTATAGAGGAGGTCCCGAAATCCCAGCAGGGCATCGGCTTCCATTCCCGTTTCTTTCTTGTGAAGAAAAAAAATCAGGAGACGGGCGCCCCATCTTGGATCTAAGATAGTTGAACAAATACCGGACAAAACTTTAATTTTGAATGGTCACCCTACAAGACATTTTACACCTTCTCAACCATGGGGACCACATGATAGCTCTAGACCTTCAAGACGCACACTTTCACCTCTCAATCCATCACGGACATCAGAGATACCTCAATTTCTAGGTAGCCGGCACACTATCAGTTCAAAGTGCTCCCCTTTGGACTATGATCAACCAGAAGAATATTCACCTAGAGCAGGGGTCTCCAAACCAGTCGTGGAGGGCCAGATCCATGCCAGATTTTTTGGATATCCCCATTGAGATACATATAGTAATTTTAAAAATCTGGCATGGATCCGGCCCTCCAGGACCGGTTTGGAGACCCCTGACCTAGAGCATGGCTCCGGTGGCAGCCCATCTAAGACTAAACAGAATTCAAGTCTTCCCGTATTTAGAAGATTGGCTAATAATAGCTCCAACATCCCAGCAAGCCAGAGCGGACACTGCACTATGTCTTTTGTTATTCAAAAAGTTGTGTCTCATACCAAAACTAAAAAAAATCAACTCTCAACCCAAGAACAACATTTATTTTTCAAGGAGCAGTCTTAGACACCCAGTCAAACAAATCTTTTGTCTCTCCAGAACAATACAACAAGATCCAGCTCCTAGCCGAAAGGCTTTACAAAAAGAGAGTCAGTTTCTGTCCGATTGTACAAGTTGTTTCAGTGAATGTCCTACTCCTGCATTCCTCTAATACCAAACTGCAGACTTCACATGCGTCCCCTACAGGAACAGCTAGACAAGCAGTGGCTACAAATTCTGTGGTCATTCGACAATATGGACAGTGTCATCCAATATCTCTCAAGGGATGCCTTTTCTCTCTCAAGCAACAGATCTCGTCAGCACCATAGATGCGTCCCTGGAGGGATGGGGCGCTTATCTTCAAGAGCTTTCAGTCAGTGGCAAATGGACAACCTCAGAAAAAAGGATGCATACAAATCTTCTAGAGCTGAAGACCATAGCTTTGGCTCTCTTCTTATTCCTCCCCAGAATGGCAGGCTCGTCAGTACTTATCCGTACAGACAATACCCCCTTCATGCACTATCTAAACAAACAAGGGGGGACAAGATGAGTTGCTCAATCACAGCAGGCTCAAACAATTTGGAATTGGGCCTTCCAACACAATGTAACAATGAGGGCAGAACATGTACCAGGAGTGTCAAATGTGCTGGTGGATACTTTGAGCAGAATGACAACCTGTTGTGGGAACTCGAGCCTCTAGTTCTACAAGACATTTCCCTTTGATGGGGCCCGCCACGACTCCATCTTTTTGCGACCAATACAAACAAGAAATGCCAATACTACAGAAGGTGGCATCCCCAGAAAAGATCGGGGGGAATGCCTTTTTGCTTGGATGGTCGTAAATGTTTGCTTATGCTTTTCCCCAATTCCTTTGATACAAAGAGTGCTCAGGAAAATGAACCATGTAGATTAATCCTCATTGCTCCAAAATGGCCTGGCAATTCTGGTACACAGAACTTTTCCTTCTCTCGGAATATCATCACATTCCTCTGCCAACTACTCAGACATTATTATCCATGAACAGTGTCCAAGTAGTTCATCCCAACCAGACTTCTCTTCATTATTTGGCCTAGATCATGATGACCATGAGCTTGAAGCATTAGGCATCCCCCGAGACTGCAGAGAAATCCGCTCTACAGCACGAGCAGATTCCACTAACAAGAAAGATCAAATAAGTGGAAATGTTTCTGTATATGGTGTCAAGAAAATAGGTTACACCCATTCCTCGCTACACCAGTGCTGATCTTACCATATCTTCTTCAATTAGCCAAGTCTGGCCTTGCACATTTATCAATAAAAGTGCACTTAGAACAATCTCTCACTTTAGGAGATCAGGGACTCATTCTCTCTCTAGTCCGCAAGAATATTTAACACCTTGGCTGCTAGAGGTATTCCCCCCCCCCCCGGTGCTGCATTCCCAGATTTACCGTGCCTCATGACGAGCTCAGCTCAACCGTGGCTCATGACGAGCTGAGCTCGTCATGAGCATCGAAAGGGTTAAACAGTTTCTCAAGGGACTCTTTAGAGTTTTATTATTTATTTATTTCACTTATAGAGCGCTCTGTCACCTCGAGAGGCATCCTGGCGCTAGCAGACTCGAGGAAGAAAGGAGGACAGCTATTAACAGGCTGGGGATTAGGGAGAGTGGGGAAAGAGCCAGGTTTTTAACAGCCTTCTAAAGGCAAGAAGTCCGTTGACCTGCCTAAGTTCAATGGGCAAAGAGTTCCAGAGCTGGGCCGCAGCCACACTCAACGATCTACCTCCTGCTCTGGATCTCCTGAACCTCGGTACGGTCACCATCCTGGCCGAAGAGGAGCGTAGGTTACGGGCTGGCACATGCCAAGAAAACTTCCTTTGTAGACATGCCGGGCCTAAACCGTGAAGGGCTTTAAAGGTCAGACATAGGGACTTAAAAAACACCCTCTGCCTCACTGGGAGCCAGTGCAACTGAGCCAAAGCCGCTGAGGAGGAGGATCTCGTAGGCCACCCTAAGGCTAGTTTAGCAGCTGCAGACAGGAGTCTCTGGAGCCTATCCATAAGGTAACTTGGGGACTCTAGCAGCAAAGCGTTGCAATAATCTAGCCTACTAAGCACGGTGCAGCGCACCACCACTATCCGAGCAGTTGGCGGTAGCAGGGGCAAGATTTTCTCAGGAGGCAAATGATGGTCATACAGCTAGCTACCACCTTTGAGACCTGCGCCTCCAGGGAGAGATCGCTGCTGAACATCACACCCAGGTTCCGGACTACCTTCACAGGCTGGACCAGAGTACAAAAGTCCCTTGGCCAGAAGTTGCTAAGTAGAGAGGATTGTATCCTGGGCCGAGGGCAGTATAACACCTCGGTCTTCCCGGTGTTAAATTGCAGCGAATTGGCTTTCAGCCATTCCGCAGTGGCTCGCATGCAGTTGTGGAATTCCTCCAGGGAGGTAGAACCATTTCCCTCCAAGGACAGAATCAGCTGCGTATCATCAGCGTAGTTGACAAGTTCGATCTTAAAATGTTTGATGACCGCTATTGAGGGCTTCAAATCTGCAGAGTGGCCACATGGTCCACCAGGCATACCTATCCCCAGCATTACTGCCTGGATGCTACAGGCAAAGTTGATACGGCAGTGGCACAGGCTGTTTTGCATTATCATTTTCGACAAGGTGAGCCTCTTTCCTTTAATACATTCATTTCCCACTATCTGCTACTATTATGTTTATTTCTCTCATTATAGTTGTTACGACTATTGACTATATTTGCATTGTTATTGTATACTATATATTCATGTTTACTGCTAACTATTCTGATTTAAGCAAGTGAATCTATGAAAGATCCAATACTGGAGAAGAAAATAAGTTACTTACCTGTAACTGTAGTTCTCCAGTATTGGAATCTTTCATAGATGCACATGCGGCCCACCCTCCTCCCCTAAAGGCTCCCCCTTTACTATTTGAGATTATATTTATACCCATGTGTGCTTGAAAATCTGAGGGAACTAGCCACTGTGGGGAAGGTTCTAGAGGGTGCTGTCGCCTGATTGGTTGCAGACTAAGTCTGGTCCCTTTTAAAAAAGGTCATAGATAGGCTAATAAATTCATGGCCTCGTGCTATTATAGCCTATGTAACTAGTATGATTGCTTTGATATAATACTGTGGGACTCCCACTTCAACGACAGGGAATGATTCAAGCACGTGAATCTATGAACGATGCCAATACTGGAGAACTACAGTTACAGGTTAGTAACTTATTTTCTTGTGGGGCAGTCTCTTGTGAGGTCAGATTGACGTCTGGATAGGATCCTGATCCTATCACCGCCTCAGCCAGGCTGCTGCTATCAGTATGATTTTCAATTGATTTTTGTACAACTTAAGAGGCACTTTTGGGATGAGTGGAATCAGTGGAAAGGTGTAAATAAAATCACTTTGACCAACCTATTCAAAGAACCTTATATATTGACCTCAGTTCTGGTTCCCTGGATGCAAAGACTTCATTTTTTGTTGTGAGCGGTCACAAAGGTATCCAAAGGAGAGGGTTCTCTGCTGTGCAAACATGTGCTGCACGGTTGCATCCTCAAAAAACAAATTAATGTTATTTTTAAAATAAGAAAAGGCCGAGGAAGTCTGCTTTCTGATTTTGTGTTCCCGGAAAGTGCACAACCTTGAATGTCAGACTTCTTGCTAACATACAGTGACAGATCACTTGCTTCTCCAGTGAAAGAGTTCTCTCAACCATGTGCCTTTTTGCTTGTCCAGGTAGTATCCTAGTTGTGTTCTCTGTCTGGATCATGATGATCGCTCATTGTAGTGATGGCAACAAAGATTTGAGGCCTAGTTGCACTGCTTGGGATTCCAGATAGATGAGGCAATACGACCTCTTTTTCTCTGTCAACTGACCAAGGACAGACCGTCCTCTAGATGAGCTCCCAAACCTATTAAGGATGCATCTGTGACAACAGTTTCTAGCATTGTTGTTTGTTGGAAGGGAACTCCCTGCAAAAAATGAATCCGTCTGCACCACCACGCTGGAGACTGGTACTGCCAGAACCAACGTTTCTTCCCAGTTGCTCCGTATCTGAGACCATTGGTATTTGATGCATCGATGAGGCACGGTCCTCGTATGCAACCTTGCATTTGGGCCAACAGAGAGGCAGGAAGCTATGGAGCCTAGAAGTGCTTAAATGTGACGAGCTGTAGATATGGCATGGTTTAGTAGGAGAAGGCATTTGCTCTTGATAGATTGAAGCCTCGCCTCCAAAGCAAACACGTTTCCTTGGATGCTATTTACTGTGGCCACTAGTTACAACAAGCATTGTACTGGTATCGTGAGCGCTAGTCTGCTCTGGAGAAAGCGAGTTTCCACAAAGTCTTCCTCCAGTTTGGAGGGATTGTGAGACTTGGAGAGCCAATCGTCTAAACAGGGGTAGACAAATATGCCTCAGACTCAGGTGCACTTTCTTTACTGCCATGCCTTTTGAGAATGTGCGAGGGGCTGATTTCAGTCTCAATGGTAGGATTGAAAGTGTAGACTGGCCACCACAAACCTCAAATACTTTCTTTGATTTTTTGTTATTGGACTATGGTAGTGTTCACAAGACACATAACACAACTTTCTTTTCTAGATTATGAAATATTTGATAAAGCCCTAGCATTCTGAATTTTTCCCAAGTTACATATTTGTTGAAAAAAAATTAAGTCCAGTATTCATCTTTATTCTCTTTTCGTTGCTATTGTACAAACTCAGAAATATCCTGAGTATAATTCCAGACCTTTTTGCCAAGATGTTACTAGTTCTATTGACTTTTTGTATTTCTATAGATTATCTTTCTCCAGAATGAGACTGTGTTGCAGGCGTTGCCTTCTGCTTCAATGATTTTTTGCTGTAAGTATACCTCTGTCCATATTGTTGTTGCAGTGGTTGATGTGGCCAGCAATGGGATGACCCCAATGCACATATATTTGGTTTCCTTTCACTTAGAAAAAACATTTTTCTTCCAGTCCAACAGCCCTAAGGGTCTCCGTTTCAGTCTCATCCAAATCATTTCTTTCTCTGTGCTTTAACCGAATAATTTGATGCCAGGGGAAGTAGGCACATAATTTTGCCCTGAGCATCTGGTTTTAGGGTGTTTAATCTCAACAAGAATGACCTGCGGAGCAAGACCTCAAGGCAAAGGCATGGAACGGCTAATTCTGCCCCATCAACAGCAGCACTTAAAACCTGTCTCTATCAGATCTGAGTGCCAGCATTGGACAACCTCCTCTGACCAGATCCTCGACACCTTCAGCCTCATCATGAAGGGTACCCCCAACTGTGTCTGAACCGGTGAGAGGAATCCGACACTAAAGGACACCCCGGCACCCGTAGCTCCGGAGTCCTCAGGTGCCCGACCGACAGTGTCCTTGTGTCCAGCAACTCTTCATCTTCACCCACCAGTTGTTGGTTCCCTTCATCCAGTCTCCTGACTCTAGTCTAAAGTCCTTTTCCGTGACAGACATCATCCATAGGACTGCACTGGGCTCCCAACACCTCCTAAGCACCCTGCACCCAGCCGCCACTGATGGTGCGGACTTGGTACTGACCTGGGACCCCTTTTGCTCTGACCTTAACCCTAGGAGCTTGGCTCCCAAGACCGAGTGGCCTGCCCGTGAGCAGTCCCCAACCAAAATGCCCCTGAGCTCCACTGGATAACGTTGGCAACTTGCACTTTGCACCTGGCTGCCCTAATGCTGCTGGTTGTGCCCCTTGAGGGCCAACCTGAACCTAGCCCACCCCCCCCCAAACTCCAATTCCAAAACCCGTTTTACTCACCTGTAACTTAACACTTCTGCCGACTGGTGGCCTTCTGAACTTCGCCCTGCCCCTTCATCTGAAAAGGCAGTGAAAAATCTCAGAGTGAAGTTAGAGCAATCACTTTCGATGGAAGACCAAGTTAATGCCACCTGCGGCACCTGCTTTGCCACTATTAAGCTTCTTAAAAAGGCCCTCCCTTGGCTTCCAAACAGAGCTAGGAAAACTCTTGTCCAGGGTCTTATCACCAGCCGCCTGGACTATGGGAATGGGCTGCTGACATCAGTAAATAACACCCTGCTGTCTAAGTTGCAAGCGGTTCAGAACACAGCCTCTAGACTTATCTGCAATCTTCCTTCTCGCTCACCCTCTTGCCCTTTACTTTAGCTGCCAATTAGAAAATGCGTCCTCTTAAAACTTTGTTGTCTGACACATAAGGCACTTCACAATTCCAGTCCTGCATCCCTGTATACCAGATAATAACACTATCTGCCCTCCAGATGCCTTAGGTCCTCGGATAAGTTGCTTCTGGCTATCCCTCACATACAGACCTTGAAACAGGGGGGGGGGGGGGGCAGATCGTTCTCATACACTGCCCCCTATCACTGGAACAAACTCCCCCGTCAGTCTCCACTCCTCCTCAGACTTTACGTCCTTCAAGAAGGGGCTGAAGACTTGGTTATTTTAGAAATCTCTCCCTCACTAAACAATACAGTGCAGAGGTACTACTGCTGGAGTGATTTGTGTACTATATTAAATGTTTTTATCAAATCATACCATCGGACTGAACGGTGGGTTGAACTGTCTTGTACTGCACAAAAAAGTAACCTGTTGCTTGCACAAGACTTAACCTGCTTACAAATGTCCTGTGTTGTGTAAACGGTCTTAGGAGTATGTTCCATAACAAACTAGAACAGTAACCTAAAAGTAATCCGAAAATAATTACAAGCATTTTTGAACAGTTTACAAATCATTTTCTGTATTGAAAAAGTCATCTGAATGTTCCTACAAAACAAGTGTTCACTGTATTTTGAAAAGTCAAATTTTTTTGAAGAGTTTCACTTACCTGCTAATAAGTTGATCTTGGATCTAGCAATAAAATAAAAAACCACTACCAGAAAAGAGAGTAAGGTATCGTCTACTTTCATCTCTGCTATACATATGTGGAGCCACTGGACTCTGTGCACACTATACCTTACTTTGGTATAGTATATACAAGCATGCTTTCTACAACACTACACATGCTCTGTGTTGGTCAGCGGCTGCCTTTGTTCTGCCACAGGATAGACACTTAAGAAATTATGAGAGACAAATGTACCAAATCTTCAAAGAAACTGGTTTACTTGCCAGATTTTATGTGAAGGCGCCAAGCAAGACAGAAAAATATTTTTTGGGGGTGGGGGGGGGGGGGGGGGGGGGGGGGGGGGGCGGGTGAAGGTGTGAACACCTGCGGATGTTTTCGGATCTTCTTCCAAGAAGTGACTCAGTGAGGCAACTGCCAATGAGGTGCATCATGGGTATTGGATGCTACAAGATTGTTAAAGGTGAACAGCCTTTTTTTTTATAGATTTGCAATGTAAGCATACCAGACTACACTTTTGCCTCAATGGTGGGCCATTTTTGCACATTTTTTTACATTTCTAATACTGCAACAGTTTTAAGATGACTAGTATTTTTCAGTTTATATTTTGAGAAAAATCTTGCCTTGGATAAGCTTCTGAAGGATGCTTCATCTGATGTAGAAATAAGGACTGTGGTACCCTGTAGGTAATGTTATATGGAGAAATATGAATCTGATGTGTTACATGACCCACGCACGTAGTGGGGTTTTATTCTAACGTTGATAACGTTTATAAAGTTTAACTAGCCATCAGATTGGCAGTCAATGGTTTATTTTTACGCACATTATTAAAATTACATGTAATACTATTGGACTTGGCCCTTTCCCCCGAAATTTTCGCTTTTCACCCCCCAATTTGAGGATGTCTCCCCCATGGTAGAGGCCATGTGTGGTGTGAGATGCAATAGTAAATGTGATGCAATGGTGTGCGCACCTGTAATTCCCCCATTGTAAGAATGCACCTTGGTGAAATGTCGCTTTTAAAATGGATGCCATGGCTGTGTGTGGTGCCACCTGACTGTGGTGGGTTAGCAGTCTAGTTGATCGGTTCCCAGCCATCCCAGCTTTTGGAGGGAAAGCCTGGCACCCAAGGTGCTCTACTCCTCCCCCTGAGCCAGTTAGAACCAGTTTTCCCAGACGCTTCTAGAAGCTTCTGGCACTGTCTGGTAGGTGGGGTGAGGGTACTATAAATAAGGGGACTGTGCCACCATGTGCTCAGTGCGAGCGTGGACATGAACGTGAGGGGACCTGCTGCCAGGAGGTACCGCCACATGGGCCTGTGTGCTGGCCCCTGTGCCCAATTGTAATCCCTCTGCTGTCCACAGGGCCAGTGAGAGCCCCCCCCCTGCTGGAGTAAAGGCGGCTGAATCAGGAGGAGTGCCAAATTACAGAGGAGGATGGTTTCTAGGACCTACCACCCTGTCCTGACGAGTGCCCACTGACTGCTGACCTTGCCCAGTAGTGCCTGCTGCTCTGCTTCTTGGCCCCTGAAGAGGAAGAGCGCTATATTGGGCTGGACTGTACTCCCAGGAGGTGAGAAGCGCTACCTGAGGCTGCTGGTGGGACCTTGCGCCTCGTGAGTGCTACCTGTGGAGTGCCAGGGGAAGAGAAGCGCTACATTTCCCTAGCTGAAGTGCCTGTACTCCCTGCCTGTACCCCTTGCACAAGGAAAGCGCTTTGGGGGTACTGCTCAGGGGAAGAGAGGAGCTGGTGTGTGCCGCGCTGTGCTGGGAGGGAATGCTGCAAGAGCCTACCCAGCGTGATGCCGCAATTTACTGAAGAAGCGGGTGCCCACCCCGCGTGACCGCCGCCTCCTACCGATTTTAAACTGCAGCGGGTGCCTACCCCGCGACGGGCCACCAAGAGAAGAATCATCACCGCAGCCCCCCCGAGGCCAAGGGAGGGCCGATGCGGTTGCTGTTAAGGCGGCACCAGGCCTGAAGCGCGAAGGGAGGTGTTGCCCGGCAGCCGGGGCACCGGTCGCGCCCCCAAGAAGCCGCGCTGGGATTGGCGCCAGCGGGAGCCTACCCAAACAGTAAACCGGAAGTCCCGGGTCGCGCGAGGTGCGGCCCAGGGAAGAGGCGAGACGCGCCACCTCAGTGCTTGGAAGCCGGAGCGGGAGCCCATCCGCCCGCTCGTGCCCCCGCCATAAGCAGAAGCCGACAGAGAGGTGCTGCTGCTGGCGGGCTCCCCGTTGAAGAGGAGAGCCCCGCACACCCAGAGGAGACCGGCAAGGAGAGCGGGCAGCGCGGAGTCAGGAGCACAGTCCAGAGCAGCCGGTGAGTGGGGCTGCGGGTGGGACTGTCGGGGGCCGGCCGAGGCACACTGTCGGTGCTTGAGGCTCCCAACGTACCAGGAGGGCCTGAACTAATCCTCATGCACAGCGGCGCCGCAGTTGCGGGCTGCTGCAACAGTTTAGCAACTTCTGGGCGCATTTTTATAATTAGAGTCCTGTGAGGGGCTCCAACGTGGGCCGTGCTCCCTGGCCTGATTGCTGAACACAGCTGCTCCGCCGGACAGTGGGCAGCTGCCATGTGTGGGGGCGGCATTTCTTAAATGAGACCAGTACTTTGTTGGCCCTGAGTCCCCCAGCTGCACCGCGGGAAGGAGCGGGCAGCTGCCAAGTGGTGCACGTCTCCGGCTGAAGGGCCCCCGCCGAGGGGCTCAGGAAGGTTCAGAGGGGCCTGTGCCTCCTGTGTCTATGCCCACAGGTTTCGGAAGAAGGTTATGGATACCCCATGACATGCCCAGGGGTACTGGGGTACTGACATAAAGTGTACTGCCAATTGGGATACCTCATCTAAGGTTGTCTAAAACTAACTGAACATATGCCTGACGTTGACCCCCCGTGTACTACATGAGGTGATTTATGCTTGCGATAATGCCAGATGCCAAGCACCATGTGTCTGATGCCCCTAAGGGTGCCTAATGGGATGTTGCCCGCCAGTATTCCCAGGATGTTTTAGGGTTATGCCCACTGTTAAGGTTACCTATGCTTTTGCAAGGCCTCTTAGGATGCTCTAGGTTAGCCCTGATGCTCTTGGGCCTCAATATCATTCATGTTTATGTCCACATGATTTAGACCCAGACAGATATGTATAATGTGCTAACGTTTTCATACCTGCTGTTATACACCTAATGTTTATGATCAGAGGTTTACGTTTGAGGAAGATGCTTTTATGCCTATTGCAGTGTGCAGATGTCCAATGCTCGCCTGCTCATGCCTACCCTGTTTCATGATAACGGTTCTTTCCTATTGCCTACAGGGTTGAGTGATGTTTATACCTCATGCTTGCGCTTTTATGCCTAGGGACCTGCAAACCGGTTTTCCTTCCTTTCAGGTCTGATGCCGATGTGTCCTAATGCTAATGGGGCGAAACCTTTCCTCCCCTGTACTACTGTATACTGTGATGCCATGTGCCTTAATCATGCATTTTCAGCTCCAGCCAATGATGGGGATGACCGGCCTTTGGCTACAGTCCCAACGTCCATCTTTACCATCTTAAGAACAGGTTTGCTCTATTTCTTGTAATTTGGGTTTGTAAAGCGCTAAATGATCAGCACAGGTATGGACGGTTTATTGCATGTAAATACATCAAAGATTCTAACGCTGAAAGACTGTAGACAGACCTGCGTAACTTCTTTGATAACACTAAACTTTTTATTGTTTCATATGTTTGGAATAGATGTAAGAAAGTGAATTATTAATTGGGCTGGATGGTACTGCACCACACGTAGTAAAGTCACTAACCTGGTAGGTCCAGACAAAGGTTTGAGTAACAAACTGAATCTCAACCCCAGGTAACTATGGCTCAGAGCAAATAGGCTTAAATGAGAGAAAATCTGTAAAGCATTTACAATTACCAAAACAGTTAAAAAATCAACACAAACACCCAACTCCAATGTATAAAAGCGTAGAAAAATGTAGTAAACAAAATGATACCATAACAAACCAGATCAATTAAGGGGAACTGGAGATATGGATTTTTTTAAAGATTTAGGAGGAAAAGTGCCAAGACAATCAGTCATCACTGTTCGCAAATTACCTGAACCTAGGCACGATTACATGCCCTGCCTGCCCTGGGACGTAGAGTTATCCTCTTCTGAGTCTGTTCATAACCTAGAGTTTATGTCTGATAATAAACTGTCCATGGAAACATGTGTGAATAAACTAGCAGGCACCTGTTTTTCATTACTTCGTAGGATTCTCCCTCTGATGCTGCCAACTGATAAAACACTCATTGTTGGCAGTGCTATTTTGAGCAGAATGGATTATTGTTTTATTAATGCCCTTTTGTTAGGTGCACCTGCGTATGTTTTAAATATATTGCACAGAGTCCGAGTCTCTTCTGATTGGGAGATCATCTGCCCATGGCCTTTAAAGATCTGCACTGGCAGCTGCTGCGTCGGCACAGTTTTTGAATCACTTTGTATTGTTTTTGAAACCCTCAAGGGTAGTAGACCCGTGCCACTACAAAACAGACTAAAAAGATACTCCCTGGGAGGTGCCTTCGCTCTGCCGCTACAAAACAGACTAAAAAGATACTCCCCTGGGAGGTGCCTTCGCTCTGCCGCTACAAAACAGACTAAAAAGATACTCCCTGGGAGGTGCCTTCGCTCTGCCACTACAAAACAGACTAAAAAGATACTCCCCTGGGAGGTGCCTTCGCTCTGCCACTACAAAACAGACTAAAAAGATACTCCCTGGGAGGTGCCTTCGCTCTGCCACTACAAAACAGACTAAAAAGATACTCCCTGGGAGGTGCCTTCGCACTGCCACTACAAAACAGACTAAAAAGATACTCCCCTGGGAGGTGCCTTCGCTCTGCCGCTACAAAACAGACTAAAAAGATACTCCCTGGGAGGTGCCTTCGCTCTGCCACTACAAAACAGACTAAAAAGATACTCCCTGGGAGGTGCCTTCGCTCTGCCACTACAAAACAGACTAAAAAGATACTCCCCTGGGAGGTGCCTTCGCTCTGCCACTACAAAACAGACTAAAAAGATACTCCCTGGGAGGTGCCTTCGCTCTGCCACTACAAAACAGACTAAAAAGATACTCCCTGGGAGGTGCCTTCGCTCTGCCACTACAAAACAGACTAAAAAGATACTCCCTGGGAGGTGCCTTCGCTCTGCCACTACAAAACAGACTAAAAAGATACTCCCTGGGAGGTGCCTTCGCTCTGCCACTACAAAACAGACTAAAAAGATACTCCCTGGGAGGTGCCTTCACTCTGCCGCTACAAAACAGACTAAAAAGATACTCCCTGGGAGGTGCCTTCGCTCTGCCACTACAAAACAGACTAAAAAGATACTCCCCTGGGAGGTGCCTTCGCTCTGCCACTACAAAACAGACTAAAAAGATACTCCCTGGGAGGTGCCTTCGCTCTGCCACTACAAAACAGACTAAAAAGATACTACCCTGCCTTCGCTCTGCCACTACAAAACAGACTAAAAAGATACTACCCTGCCTTCGCTCTGCCACTACAAAACAGACTAAAAAGATACTACCCTGCCTTCGCTCTGCCACTACAAAACAGACTAAAAAGATACTCCCTGGGAGGTGCCTTCGCTCTGCCACTACAAAACAGACTAAAAAGATACTCCCTGGGAGGTGCCTTCGCTCTGCCACTACAAAACAGACTAAAAAGATACTCCCTGGGAGGTGCCTTCGCTCTGCCACTACAAAACAGACTAAAAAGATACTCCCTGGGAGGTGCCTTCACTCTGCCGCTACAAAACAGACTAAAAAGATACTCCCTGGGAGGTGCCTTCGCTCTGCCACTACAAAACAGACTAAAAAGATACTCCCCTGGGAGGTGCCTTCGCTCTGCCACTACAAAACAGACTAAAAAGATACTCCCTGGGAGGTGCCTTCGCTCTGCCACTACAAAACAGACTAAAAAGATACTACCCTGCCTTCGCTCTGCCACTACAAAACAGACTAAAAAGATACTACCCTGCCTTCGCTCTGCCACTACAAAACAGACTAAAAAGATACTCCCTGGGAGGTGCCTTCGCTCTGCCACTACAAAACAGACTAAAAAGATACTACCCTGCCTTCGCTCTGCCACTACAAAACAGACTAAAAAGATACTACCCTGCCTTCGCTCTGCCACTACAAAACAGACTAAAAAGATACTCCCCTGGGAGGTGCCTTCGCTCTGCCACTACAAAACAGACTAAAAAGATACTCCCCTGGGAGGTGCCTTCGCTCTGCCACTACAAAACAGACTAAAAAGATACTACCCTGCCTTCGCTCTGCCACTACAAAACAGACTAAAAAGATACTACCCTGCCTTCGCTCTGCCACTACAAAACAGACTAAAAAGATACTCCCCTGGGAGGTGCCTTCGCTCTGCCACTACAAAACAGACTAAAAAGATACTCCCCTGGGAGGTGCCTTCGCTCTGCCACTACAAAACAGACTAAAAAGATACTCCCCTGGGAGGTGCCTTCGCTCTGCCACTACAAAACAGACTAAAAAGATACTACCCTGCCTTCGCTCTGCCACTACAAAACAGACTAAAAAGATACTCCCCTGGGAGGTGCCTTCGCTCTGCCACTACAAAACAGACTAAAAAGATACTCCCCTGGGAGGTGCCTTCGCTCTGCCACTACAAAACAGACTAAAAAGATACTCCCTGGGAGGAGCCTTCGCTCTGCCACTGCCAACCTTGTGTGCGTTCCAAAATTCAGGAAGACCAGATATGGCACACGTGCTTTTACGGTGAGAGCAGCGCAAATCTGTAATCAGCTACCTGCCCTCATCAGATACCTGACGGATATTCTGCAAATTAGAAAAGCCCTGAAAACGTGGCTCTTCCCGAAGTAATGTCGGCTTATACTGTAGCACTATTTTTGATAAGTCTCGATAGTATCTCAGTTGCAGTATTCCCGTTACCCCCTACCTTCTCTTAGTGCTTTTGCCAGTCAAGACTTCTATGTTTGGACTTAGCATCTTTTATGGAGCTCCCAATCCTCCATCACAGTAAGGCTGCAGGCTGTTTCAGACGATAAGTTCCTCGAGTCCGAATACCTTCTCAACATGGGCCTGCTGAAATGTATTTGCTGCTGCGGTGAAGCTCCAAGCAGGAGAAACCTGTTTCTACAGCCCAGCGAAGTCGCGCATTGGCCAGCTCGACTGATTTTCAGAGACTGTAGGAGAAGTCCATTTAGACAGCGCCAACAGTCTCAGGACTTCAGGGGCAGCACCTAGGAGTCAGAGCTCACTCCAGCAGAGGTAACCAGAGGGTCAAGTCCATGTCCAGTTACATTTACTGTTGGCACTAGCTAGTGGGGAGTGGTGATTACTGGCTTCTCCCTAACCACTGGGATAAAGGTTCTGCAAGGCAGCTCTACCTACCTTTTCAGTAGAGCCTGTTTGCCCTGCCGCAAGCAATCCGACAGTGCACCTTACTCCTAAAATACAAGATGGGGAAACCCTTTCTCCCTTTTGGAGAGCCTGGGTGGCCAGGGAAATGAGCAGCTCCCATTTTTTGTGGTCACTCAAAAAAACTGGTTCTAGGGATATCTACCCTCCATAGGTTTTTGAGCCAGTCTGACTAGGAGAAAAAAGGTTTACCTTCTCTTGAGATCACCCAACACATTACTTGTGGCAGGGCAGGCCCTTTAGAGTTAATTAAGTACCTCGATTCACTTGAACTGGTCTGCCTGCAAGGGGAAGAAAAACACCTCTCCAGGCCCAGGCCATTGTTTCTGCTCTGGAAGCGGTTTTCACACCACATTAAGGTCAAACACTGGCTGTGAAGCTGCTATTGGGGTAATGTAAAGTTTCAGGCAGGGAAAAGGCAACTTTTAAAGAGTTTGTTTTCCTAAATATTTACTAAAATTGTAACTTTACTATCAACTTGGATATTATTAACTATTAAAATGTAGGCTAAAATATTTTTCTAACTGGTCCCAAACCTGAGACAGCAGAATTTAAATTTGAATTTGTACTCTAGCTTTCCTCATAGGACAGCCAGTGATTTCCACAGTGAAAATAGCTTTTGGGGCCTTGTCACTGTAGGGAACCAATTACATTAGATTTCTACATGTTCCACCTCTAAATACCTTGCATGCTACCCCGTGGCATACAAGGGCTACATTGGGGTTACTTAATATTTAAAAATGGTTATTTTGGTTTAAACTACAGCAATCAGGCTACACTGGTAGGCCTGAAACCATGTTTTCCCTATTACAATAGTGAATGACACAATAAGTGCTTCAGTCTACAGGTGACATTTAACTTTTCATGTCATGGGTGTATTTCGGCACCATGTACAATGACCTTATAGGAAAATTAAATATGCCAATTAGGAGTTATTAAATGTTACCACATTTTAGGTGGGTCAGAGCACTTGCACTGGGGACTGATTAGCACTGTCTCAGTACAAAGAGCCGTATATGTAGTTATAGTTGGAAAGCAAATCCAAATCCCAGTTACCCAGTCCAAACTTGATGGTCTGGCTCTGTGGGAAGAGTGCCTCTACAAAACAGAACTCTTGCCAAAACCCAGCCAGTTTTGATTGGCAGTATATGGACACTTGGTAACCCAAGACAATATACTTAGGGTGCTAACCCATATCTAGCACCAGTAATCACCCTGCACTACCTTCAACTGAGAGACAAGTTTAGGGAACTGTCACCCCCAAATGTGACAATTGCCCCAGACCTCTGATTACCAATGTCTTCATGACACTAACTGGAATTAACATTTTTGTGAACGTAACTTTTGGCATTTTAAACATTACACTGGATGGCAGAGACAGGAGGTGGGGGTGTGTAGCACCAGTTAACCTTGGTTATCTGCTTTTTAGAATACTGGGGTTTTGGATTATTTTTGTTAGCTACTGAACAATCTGTCCTCTAACCCACTGAGTCGCTCAGCCTGGTACTAAAACCAGATGAGACATTGTTACGTTAAATAAAATGGAGTTGTTTACCACCCACAGGGGCTCATGGTGCTACAGGTCATTATGAAATTTGTCAAGCAAAAAATCTGGGAGCCAAGCACATTGTTTAAAGAAATAAGTTGAGGTTTTTTTCTGAACTAGAAGTAGAAAGAAGATTTCCAAATTAAGTATTCCACACGGAAGGGGCTAGACAAGTTAAAGTTTGATCCCCGATACTGGCCTTATAAATGCATGGCAGAGATGAAAAGCATTATTTAGAGAAACATGAGATGCAAAGGATCATATTCAACCAGTTTTTTTGCCAAGAAGGTAGGGATAGAGCCATAAATGACCTGGTGAACTAGACATACGATCTGGCACAGATGGGAAGCTAGTGCAGTAGTTTCAGTATTTGAGCAACTCTGATGAAGTGAGAGGCAAAAGTTTCAAGACAGAATGCCTATTCCTGTACAACTTGCAGTCAAGGAAGAAAATATTTAATACCTAGAACCAGCATAACGAAATCGAGACAGGAGCCAATGAGAGTCGAGACTGTGGAGTGCAAGTCCGATCTGTCTCATAACGAAGGTTCCTCAAACTGTCCCTATTGAAAAAGTGCAATTAAAATCAACTGATGCGCCCAGTGCTTGGTCAATTCAGTCCAGGTACATCTTTAATATTGATGGGGCATCATACATTATTACTTGTCAGACAAGATCTAAACAACTTTTTATGAAAACTTAAAGGTTTTTAAAGATCCAAAGCAGAATAAAGATCAATTACAGCCTTTGAGGCAAATCTTGCAGTTATTATGTAAGTTTTCAGGAAAAACTGCTTGTGTGAATTGAAGTCTGAAAAACGCTGCATCATGAGGAACTCTTCAACTGCCTTGACAAGAATATCAAAAGGGTTTGGAACTGCACAACACTTAATCATCTGTCTGTAACGCAGGGCTTACCTGTCGGCGACTTGCTTTCCTTCGGTCTAGCTTTGCCTCCTCTGGCCTCTTCAGGATTCCACAGCCAAACTTTTCCGGTGTCATAGAGATGTCCAACTCCGATATGGCCTCGGCACGAATGGCGCTACCAGCCAATGGCTGGGGTGTAGCCTCAGCGGGCAGGCTATCTTCATCTGTGTAATTCAATGGTGCATACCTCTTAGGCGCTGGGAACTCCATTGGGCTGACCTTCATTTCTGTTCCTGATGGAGTATGCCTTCTGTCCAGGGGTCACCACCAACAGGGCCACCTAAAAAGACAGACATGCAGTGAGAACCAGGACCATCCGCAGCAACACTTTGTACTTTTTCATTTCAAAGGCTGTGAAGATCCTTGTTCTGTTGTGCAGCAATTGAATAAACAAATGACTAATGAGAATGTTCCCTCTGATGAGTGGGGTAGAACTGGAGATAGGTCGGCCACATACTACCAATCAGACAAACCTAATACTCCAATGTCTCTACCCCAGCCTTCTTCTGCTTTCAGATACACTTACAGGACTGGAAAAGTAAGTTTAATCCACTGCATCTTTGAGTAAATGCCAAATATGTTACAAAAATTAATTTCCGTTATAATAGTTCTTCACAAATAATATAGTATCGTTTTTTAGATGAAAAACAATGAAACAGCGAGCCTATATAGCAATCGCACCTCCCTCCTTATTCCCCCAGAGCAAGTACAAATGCACACTATAAAAAGCAACGTTGCGCGCACATCACTGCACCCACAGTTTCCAAGAAGCGATCAGAGGATCTGAAAAGTTCAACATTCAAGTGTGAAGTGACCTGCACAACTAAAATTCAACAGTTAGTCCATTCTTTCCATATTATGTCCAAAGTGATCTTTATTTCTCATAGGAATAACACAGAACAGCCAACGCGTTTCGTCCACTACACGTGGACTTCGACAAGGCATCATTATTGTATTTTGTTATATTGAGACCTGAAGCATGCCGAAAACCATCAAATAGGACCGTATAGAATTCCTGGCATGGATATTAGTCTATTCTTCACTAGATCCCCATGTATTCAGGGGCAAGCAAGACTCCTCAAGATCCCCAAGAATGTAGTAGGGAGGCACCTCCCAGGTCATAAGCGTTGGCGGTGTGAAAGGACAGGTCTGGAAATTTAATTTTAATCCACTGCATCTTTGAGTAAATGTCAAATATGTTAAAAAAATTACTTCCTTTTATAATAGTTCTTCAAAAATTCTATAGTATCGTTTTTGTATGTTAGTAACTTACTTCTTGAGGAAGCTGAAAGAAAAGTCACATTAGCTAGTTTTAATCTCCCTGGATGTCGAAAAGCCTTAAATCAGTAACCTAGGACAGTGGTTCTTAACCTCTTGACTTATGGGAACCACACTGAATCACTACTGGAAGCTGCAGACGCCAGCCTAAGCAATTTGTACCACATGAACCTGAAAATAAATCACAAAGCTACAGAAACAAGTATAGCTTGAAAAAATAAACAAATTATAAAATAGTGTATTTCATTCACAAACAAAAAAATACACAAAGACGTGCCACCAATTGTGATGTTAATGTTCAAGTTGGAGCTTTTCAAAATGCGGTTTTATTTCTAAAATATAAAGTAATAATGCTAAACCCTAGCATTTCACTCTGTCTTTTTTAACCTTCACACATGCTCTCTTTCTGTCCACACATAGCAGAGCTTCAACAGAGACCTCCGATTGCCCAACTAGATCCTGCATACGGTACTTGTACTGCTACTAAAAATCATCCTAGAGATACCCAACTTATTTTCAGCATCCAATTTCAAAATCCTTCACATTTGCGGAACGTTTTAGGATTTTTTATGTTATACTTTGCTTTTTTCTGTAATGATATTTGATGACTTCTAGTATTTAATTTTGCAAGCAGTTGCAGACCCTCCCCACACCGACTAGTAGTGGATGCAGACCCCCAGGGTTCCATGGACCACAGGTTAAGAATCACGGACCATTGATTCTTATGGAAAGTAACTGAAAAGGTACTAAAAATAAAGTACACACAAACTACAGCTAGAGTCATCATGAATGTCTCAGGCAAAGCGTTGATCGGTACTGGAGTTAGGCTTGGGTGTCCAGACACCACTTCAGTTGGCACTCACCCAAAACTAGATCTGAGCCATACATACACAGAATGGGCTTCAGGGAAGATGAACATAAGGTGACTACATTGCCTTCGCCACCACATCCCGAAAGCCAGTCTCTGTATAGAATGAGACCTGCTCACTGTAAACATGGGGGAAATATTAGAATGACAGCCTGACCACATCAAATATGTTCTTGAGGAAGGGAGAGTAAAGACATTTCATGAATAGAAGCACAATCATAATGTGCATTACTGAAATGGTCCATTACACCCTATTAAGAAAATGTATACTGCAAACTTTGAATGCAGCCAAAGTCACAGGACCACTAAGGCGGTTTGAAAATTGCATCCCTGCGACCGAACAGATGCAGGTTTGATCTGCTGTGTATAAGGATAATGGAGCACGCACAGATGCGTGACGTGGCCGATAATGAAGAGGACGGCGGCAGCAAAGCTAATCACCAGATAATTAATAAAAGCTGTGGATGCATATAGTGAGAAGCAACAAAATCACTGCCATTTACAGCAATTTCAGCCAGTAACCGGACCCGACAGACCTCACCAAACACCTCCCCCCATCAGGTCTACTCCAGAGGACTACAACCCATATGCGCTATGCCCACATCCATTTTGAATGCCTCTACCTCTTTCCAGTTACAGCAAACAAATGATGGACGGAATGCTGACAATGCAAACATTCTCCCCAGTCAAAAGATCTGGGTTAAATCCATTGTTCTTTTTCCCACTACGCCACCCCAGTTTGGACCCAGCCATATGCAAATCAGTCTTGACCCTGTGCCCCATGGGAACACTCCAGACCGAACTGCCAGGCCAGGTCGCAACCTTCCCAGACGCTTGTAACTATGCAACTGTCCTTTCATTGCTGAAGAAACTCTGAGGACCCTTCAACATCCGCCAACTACAAACCAATCTCCCTGCTACCAATTCCTGGCCAAGGTCTTTGAGAAAATCATCAACAGACACCTCAACAACCACCAAATCCTGAATACTAATCAGTCTTGTTTCAGACCCAACTACAGCACAGAAACTGCCTTCACCGCTGCCACAGTGCCATCCGCATTACTCTAAATAGAGGAGACAAGGCTGCCATCATCCTCCTGGACCTCTTGGGAGCATTTGACACAGTTGCACACCCATCCTCATCTAACGCCTAAACAACATTAGAACCCAAGGACATGCATGACGACGGATCTGTTACTTCCTGACTGCAAGGACCTAGTCAGTAACCCTTGCACCGTACACCTCAGACCCCGTGACCTAATCGCCTGAGTTCCACAAGGTTCCTCCCTTAGCGGAACCCTATTCAAAACAGGCATGATCCCCCTAGCTAGCATCATCCGCGGTCACAATATTTACGTCCTCTCCTACGCCAACAACGGGCAACTCATTCTCTCCCTCGTGGGAAGGACATCCAGTACCCAGATCAAGTTCAATGTCTGCATGACTGAAATCTCCCACTGAATAAAGACTAACTGTCTAAAGCTGAACTAACCAACAAGACTGACATTGTGATCTACGGAAAGAGCACATCACCATGGGGCTCCACCTGGTGGCCAACAGAGCTAGGACCAACACCCACCACCCACACCAACAAGAGGGACGGTAAATTCGACATTACCGCCCAAGTCAATGTCGAAACCGCCTCATGCTTCAATACCCTGAAGATACTGAAGATGGCTCCCCATCACCACTTGGAAAACTGTTATGCACACCCTGGCCACAAAGGCTGGACTATGGGAACACCCTCTATGCCGGGATCAACAATAACAAAAAACTCACCAGAAGACTGCAGACCATTATGAACTTGCCAGACAGAATCACTCACAGCCTCCCACTCTGCACTCACATCACACCAATCTTAAAGGTGCCCCACTGGCTCCCAATTCACAAATGAGCACAATTCAAACTTGTCACTCACACTTTCAAGACACTACATAACCCTGGCCCAGCACACCTTGACAACTGCATCTGCTTTCACAAACCTTCCAGACACCTCTGCTTGCCCGGACTCATACTTGCACAAATCTCATGTATACAAAAACCAGATACGGCAGTCAAGTCTTATCCTACATCACTCCTGAAGCATGGATTGACCTGCTGCTATGCATCGGAGCCTCCTCCTCACTCCCCGAATACTGCAAGAAACTAAAGACCTGTCTTTTTGAGTAGTCCCACTAGGCCATTGACGTGCCTAGACTCACACCTGCTCAGCACCACGATACCCTCTCGGGTGATAGTATGCTCTACAAATCTGCATAACATAACATGCAAGCGTGGTGGAAACATGAGTGTTTAGGAAAGAATACTTTAGCTCTACAAAGATGTGAGCTATGTGGCATTGGAGCAGTCGGAGCCTTTGGGTGCAGAGCTGTACTCTGAGCACTGGGATAGAAATCTCACTGATCATATCCTTTCTGGCTCTTCACCATGGCAACAAGGCAGGTAAGAGCTGCAGAGTGGCACAATCCCCATGTGCACCCCGGCACCAACAATGCATCAACAGCTGAAGAACCTTAGGTTTGATCTAGGGAATACAAGGCTCATTTGCAGGTATTTGATCATAAACAATGTGTTGCGAGCACTGCTGGTTTCTATAGTATGAGTAAATTATGTTCTAATATGCATGATCAGAATGCTGATACTGAAATTATTCTCATAACCCTACACAGTGAAAATTATTAAATGCACAGCCCCTGTTTTGAGATGTATATAAAATGTATGGCTCTTCTGAATCTGGGAAGCATGAGCTGGAATGCGGTTTTATCTATTTTTAAGAGATGAAAATATTTGTCCTCCACACATTTTATATCTCACAACATAATTACCGTATTTAAAGAGTGCAATTTGCAGATCGCACATTCATTCCTGAGGAGGTTTCTTGGTGCTACTGGTAGACAACATATATTTATTGTTTACCAACTCAGTGGCATCTATGTTATCATCCTTAGAAGGATGAACGGCTGAGTGGCTCACTGGAATTCAACGCTGTGACCATAGGGTTAAATACAAATCTGTGGATTAGATGCATTACTCCACAAAGCAACTTTCTCTATCAGGGTTGGTGGCTAAACTTTGACCCTCCTATTCTGTATATGTAATTTTTTTGTATAAAAATCCCCACCCTCAAAAAAGCATTCTACAAATAAATCCTGCCTCTGCAGTACTTACGCACAGCAAGCTCTTCAGAATCATTTCTGTGAATGCTAAGGAAGCTGTGACATATCAAACAGCTATACTCCAAGTACGTTGAACGTCGAACATCAGAAGTGCAATATTTATTCTCGAACCCTGCATCCCTCTTTAGGGTCTTTCAATCACTTTACTGTTTTGTATCGTGCAAACCACTTCTGCTGAAGGTAACAGCATCTTAAAAAGCAGCGGCATCATCTACAAAGCCATCACCACCAACAGCCCTGCCACTCAGCTCTTACCTGTGGCTTTTGGCACACCTATGACTTACTAGACTATAAACAAAGAAGAGGAAAACGAAAAGGCCCCAGGCCTCTTCTCTTTATACACACGCATTCTTGAATACCACCCCTGTACACTGGATGAATCATTAGCAAGGAGGAGTTCCACCCAGAGGGACAATATGCCAGTGAGGTATCTTTCCTAGCGCTGTACAGTACCTGGCCCGTTTTAAGCTCAACATGGCAGTGGGTCTCGGATATGAAAAACTCCGCCCTTAGTAGGTCTGGAATGTTCCAGAGAAATAGAGCTGATGGAGCAGACCTCTAAAAAACATAAAAACTAAACCAGACCTGCACGTCGAGTAACTTGAATAATTTACTCGACCCAACTATAATGTACTTGACCACCCCCCTTTCTTCATTCTCACATCCGAGTGTGATGGAGCGAAGTGGCAAAGCAAAATTTTGTGTACCCTTCGTGAAATCAATGTCCTATAACATTAACATTTACTAATAGTGTGTTGTGGTGAAATAACCAACGATAGTATAAGATGCACACATATGCACACGTGGGAATACTAATTTTGCCTGCATAAAGCAATATAATTAACTAATTTGTATTGTTATTGTGATGTGAATTAATGCACAGCTTAAATATAAACAAACGCAGCATGAATGTGCTTGTTGTACACGATTTGGTGCTAGAAAGTCGTCGGATATGTAAGTATAAAACGCATTTATGTGGCTTATTTGCTAGGTAATAACTAATGGGGAAACATTAGTAAGGTGAGAGATAAACAGGAGGGCTTTAGTTCTATATTTAATATGAATTTGTGTTTGTTTCTACGATAGTTCCAAAAGAGGCCTTTGAGGCCTTGTGAAAACATGGCTGCTCTGGTAAACTGCGAGCGAGTGCTGAACTGCGCATGTGCGCCCAAAGCCTGCAAGTGAGAGTGAGCTGCCTGTGCTCGGATGGGAAGTTCAAGGCCGCTGTACCCTGGAAGTCAGGATGGTTGCCAAAACATGGATACTCGAGTGTTCCGAACGTGAGAAAATATGGCATAGTTGCTAGTCGAGGATGTGCCTAGGCCAAAGACTTTCCTAAACAATGCGCTTTTTAATAATTTGCTGATTCACCATGAAAACGATGCTGTAATGATGAGGTGATCCTCATCCACCCCTAATTTGTCCAATCAGAACCTGAGTTGGTGATGTTAGATACTTTTTAGATCGATTAAGTTAGAGAATTAGTGTATAAAAATCCCAGATTTTACTTCAAGTTGTTGCTCCTTTCGATTTCCTCTGGACATGCTGCCAGATTGCTGATCTATTCCTGGATGTAAGCCTCTTTGAATTATTTCTTGTTTTCTTTGCAGGACTAAAGGATAAGATGAGGGCGTTAGTTAGGGATGCTAGGAGAGAATTAATTTTGGACTATCTGTTCTTTGCTAAACTTCTCGCTGAAATTTGAAATAAATGTTTATTTTTTCCGAGCTTTAAATAAATGCTCAATTATTTTTTTTTGAAATAACATTTGCTTAAAATTACTTTGAATAAAGAATTAATAAATGCCTAAATGTCACACATGCTAAATGTTTGCTTTTAATAAAAATGAGAGAAATGTGGAATTAAAGCTGGTCTTCTATTTTACTACGCCTATTTTTCTTACTAGCAGATCCATTGTCACTATGGTGGCGTGTCTGAATAAAATGTCATTTGTTAACGAATCATGGTAAAATTCATTTAAACTGCAGGTGTAAATAATAAGTAAATAATAAAATAGGTTTAGATACTCCGCCAATGTAACACCATTACTCCATTGTATTTCACCAATCCCTGAAGTAGAGTTAAGAGATAATAGAGACGAGTGCAGTGTTATGGGCACCTTTGGTGAATGAATGTGTGACTGGGTATTTCAGGGAAAACAGTGATGCTGATTTAGAAATTATTTCTGGAGTACCGCTGCAACAAGTGCACCTTCAAATATGCAGGTTCAGCCTTTCTGCTGCACAAAACAAAACGCTTTTGTTTGATTAAATAGACACACTTGCTACATGTGATATAAGCACCTAGCCCACATATAGGGTACACATAATCCCCGAAATGTCTGTCAGTTTACAAAGAGCATTGCCATAATGGCAGGAGTGTTTCTCAGTTAATGTTTAACCCCTCCCACGCTGGTGACGGAACCGCTCTGTCACCAGCCTCGGGTGGGCTGTGCTGGTGACAGAGCGATTCCGCCACGGCCCGCTCGCCACGCCTGCGCGTTCTATTGAGCGGGCGGGCCGTGACGGAACCGCTCCGTCACAAGCACAGCCCACCCGAGGCTCGTGTCGGAGCGGTTCCGTCACCAGCGTGGGAGCGCCGCGCGGCTCCCAACGCCCCCTAGTGCTGCGGCGGAATTGCCGCAGCAGCGAAAGGGTTAAACACTTACGTTAAAAATATACATATTACTAAAGCATGATGTGGTAGTGCACTGTCCTTTAGTGGCCAAACACCTTTACTGCTAAAATTATATAGTGTATTAGAAATCTGTAAAAATTGGAGTCAAAAAAACATATTTATCATTTGCACATCATCAAGTAAAGTGTTCAGATTTGTTTTTCACCGTATTAAAATATTGTTTTCGTCATACAAAAGTACAAACAATGGCTTCCACAACTAATGAAATATATTTTGAAATATTTGTACAGTTGACTTATTAGCTATTTAAATGCGTTGTAGGAAAACCTGATACCCTACAGCCTTTCACACTTCGTACAGCAGGTCAGACGGTCCATTTTACAAAATCCTTCAACTCTGTAGTCAAAGAAGGAAAAGTAATTGTATACGGACTTCTGACCTCGGCCTCTGAACACAGAGCAAACGTGACAAGATAAAAACAAGAATTAAAGGCATCTTTGTTGCTTCTTCACTTTCTGACTGAACAGAACATCCATTCTTTGTCAACTCGCCAGACCGGGCTTGTAGGTCCTAAATAGAGCTCGACCTGATAAAATCTGACTAGCCATACTGAGTGGGCGAGTACATTTTTCAAGGTCTGAGGAGATTTTATTACATACAATTAATCAAAGCCATTTCATTTTAAATGAATTCACCAAACAGTTTTCTTTACACTAAAACATCAATCTCATAGTTTTATTTAACTCAGAACCTAAACCCTTCATCTAAATGCTGCATCCCTCCTTTTATTGGCTATCAAGTTCTCACATTTTGTCCAAAACCCAGCAGCTTTAAATTTTAATTCTGGAATTGATAGCATATTATTCTTTTAAGGTCTGTAATCATGCCGGTCAATTGTATTTATTACAGATAGTGTGTTCTGTCTCGGTTTGCGCTGTGGGACACCTTCAAATTGGTGTCTCAGGCCCAAGCAGGGACAGTACACCCTATTACAGGTAATGTACTGCCCTCAGCCGGAAGTATGTCAGGAAGAGTGGTCTTAAAGGGCTGCTCTTAGAGGGCGCATTGAAGCGCCCCACCCTATTGTGGGGAACGGTTATTGCACCTCCTTGCTGCCTTTGTACCTGTGCGCATGCATCCATAAGACAGAGCAGGAACAGGGGCAAACTTCTCCCCTCTTTTACAGGGGGCTACACTACGATGCAAATGAAGGAACGTTACTTTAGCATAGCACCGGCGTTACATATGTGCCAGCACTATCTGTATTACAGAAGGAGCTGTGCAGGCACCTGCAATACCAAAGTGCCCCAGTTTCACAGCAAACAGTGACATATACTCATTGTGCCCATGGCGCACTTTTCATAATATGGCCCGGCGTTCCATTATAGATTTTCCACTGTAAGTAGCACAAAATTCTCCAAAACTCTTCTTCTGCAAAAATATAATCCTCTCTGTAGGGCCCACACTTTCTGCTCTGCTCCCCATGCAGTTTTTTGTTATTTGTTGATGCCATACACTGCACTGATGCCGTCAACAATGTTTGTAGTTTTTAGGTCTTGCCTAGGCAGCGCATTCGCAGTCTGTTTGAGACATGGTGTATTTAGAATATGGGCCTCAAGAAATGCCCATCTTTTTCATTAGTTCCTCTTACTGTCCTTCGTAAATGTCTGCTTTTCTTTGGTTAATATGCTTAGTAGGCCCTCCTTTTCTACTTTTGTAACCTCATTTGTAACCTCCAATGAGGACTGACCGTTACATGTGCTCTTACTCTCCATGTTCTTTATTGCCCTTGTGAGAACTTTTTTTTTTAGTTTGCCAGCCTCTGCTTGTGTTTTTGCTGGCTTGTTGAAAGGTTTGCTGTGCTTGTTTATGTTAGTCTTTGCTCATTTGCCTCAGGCTCGTGTTTTAAGCTTGATGTATTTATTGCCTTTCCGAACACGCTCATCCGACAGCTGGTTCTTCTCACGTTCCCCAGTCACCCATCTCTCGCTGTACACGGTTGCTTCTCTTCAACTTGCTCTCCAGTCCCAGCCTCTCATCTCCCCACCCCTCCTCCATTCTCACCCACTTACCTTGCAGAGGTCTCCTTAGTGCCCCTTGCTTGCAACAGTAGCTGTTCCAATAAAGTTTATCTCTGCTGCTTCAAAAATGTATTCCTTATTTCCTCCGGTGTGTCATGATTGGAGCCAGGCACTGAACATGCCAGCCGCCTGCATTCCTGAGATAAGAGAAGCGATTGGGACACCAGGCACACGTAATTACTTCTATAAAAAATCATTACTTGTCGTCAGGAGAGGTCTCAGAGATGGAACACCAATAAAGGGCATGGCAGCCAAACACCGGAAGTCTGTTCTCCCATTTGACGTACTTGCACACTCCTAGCTATACAGCCACTTTACGCTTGATTGACTCTCGACGTCTCTACCCTGCCTCGGACCATGGTGCAGGCTACGAATCATTTTGAGCCCTATAGTGTCTGCATTCCGTGTCAGTCGTCTCTTGTCTATGCCAACATCTCAGGCTAAATGGAGTTAGTCTTACAGACCTTTCTAGGTCGAGCCTGGGCAGCGCATGCGCTCCTCTGTAAGGCATGCTGCAGAGAGTAAGGACTTGATGCTCCGCCCACTCTGCCCATATTTTTTATTGGCTTGGATCATTGTCGACTGTAAACTGTGGCTGTTCATTCGTCAAAAGGCTTAGTAATGGCTCCTTAGTATCGCCTGGTCTTTTTTTGTAACCTCCCATGGCAACACCCTGTTTTATGCGTGTTTTTATTCGGTAGGTTTTGATCACAGCCTCCGAGCACTATTTTCTCAAATAGCTTTGTCCTGCCTCCTGTTGCAGGCAAAGCAACCTCTCTCATAACATTTTTTTTGTGTTATTTTTAGAGCACACATTTGCAATGCAATAGGTCTCGCATTTGCAAGAGTTTAAGCTATTCGCATTCTAAATGACAATGCCTTTTATTTATCGGTTTTAAAAACAACATAAATAAAAGGCATTGTCATTTGCGCTTTAACGCCTCATCAGAGGTAGTAAGCGCTAAATAAATGCAATTACAATACAAAACAATTACAAATTACAATGCCAATAGCAAAAAACTCTCGTAAATGCAAGACCTATTGCATTGCAAATACTTGTTTTTACGAGTCATTGACTTAGATGAAGTCGATTTTAGAGAATTAATGAGAAGAAGAGTCTTTGGAGTGTGGTCGCCATGACTGGACCTGTGCAAATCTGCGTTTGGCCAGCGGTTTGCGTGGTGGTGTAAAGTCACGCCCCCTGGTCGATGGTGCACTTCTGCCCTACAGTTAGCTCAGTTATTGCTGTGCTCTGCTGTTGTGTGTGGGTGCTGCAGTGCTGCTCCATGAGCATGCTGCCCGCCCTCTGACTGCCTGCTCCAACCTCCACAGTACCAATGAGTTGCTGCTGCTACGGGGAACAACTCCACACCATGTGGTTTACTTCCCCGGGATGTACAGGTAAGTTCTTGCAACATGCGTAGGTAACACTATACATGCTTCTGTACTCAGTCATTCTCTCCCTTTATGAAAGAAAACACCACCTTTTAAAAACCATGGATGCCAGGTGGTTTTATTTCACGCCGTCACTGCCTCCCTCGGGAAGCCACCCCAGATTAAGGTGATGACTAACATGCTCTAGTCCATAGCTTGCAGAATCAGCAACGGGAAAAAAACAGTTGCTTCGCTTACATACTTTCATTACCATTTTGCAACGTTTCCACGCTCAAGCTTCTGAATGTCTGATTTCTCACATACTTCTTTTTCAAGGTTCTGGACACTGTATTCACACAGGGGCAAATGTTGGGAAGGGCATGTCATAAAATTCCTAAAGGGAACTGAGCCAGACATGGCTTTAACAGACAAAGTGCGAGCAGAGCCATAAAAAGCCACCTCATATGGGTCGCACAACAAAAGGTTTGAGAAAAGACATGTCCCGTGAGGTCCGGTATTTATTTTTAGGTTGAGCCTGGGCAGTGCATGCGCTGCTCTGCGAGGCATGTTGTATTGAGTATGGACTTAAAGCCCTGTCCACTCCCGCCCCCCCCCCTATTTGTCATTGGCTTGTGTCATTGTCCTTCGTAAATGCTGGCTTCTGATTCCTTAATAGGATTGTTAGTCTCTTCTTCGTCCCTCCATAGTACCGCCTTGTCTTCATTTGTAACCTCCCATGAGGTCTGGCCCGTTTACTTCAGTTGATACACGGTACATCTTATTTAGTCTGTAAGCACTATTTTCTTTAATGAGTTTCTCCTACTGCAGGCAGGACATGCTTTCCTGCAACATTCAGTGCGCCATGCGCGCTTTCACTTTCCAAGCAGCTCAGGACAATGACGGCCACTTCTTTGAAGTGAAATAGGTCTCACATTTACGAGAGTTTGAGCTATTGACAATCCCTTTTTTCAATGTGTTAATTATCAAAACAGATAAATAAAAGGCATTGTCATTTACAATAGCGTAAACTCTCACAAATGCGAAACCCATCTGTTGAATATATAGTTGAATGGATGGAAAGACATTCAAACTCTTGGATATCAAACACAAACTTGGAAAACCTGGCACGAGGACATTGCTATTGTGGTTTAAGAGATCATTAGATTAGTGGTGTTCTATATTATAAGAAATATTATTATGTGAACGCTGTGTAGTCTGTTCAACTCCATATGAACGCATTGGTTTAGGACAGCGCCTCTGAAACAGGCCAGGGGCTCCCACGTTTTGCCATTATGGAAACGGGGGCGCATAAGGCAACGTAATGTTAGGTCCCCACTACTAGGTCAAGTGAGGACATCTGGGTTGTACCATTCTCAATATTTATCCATTCTATTTGTGTTCTTCATTCACATGACCTTTCTTGTGTTTGCTGTAACTGCGTTAATGGAGGTCCCTGTTGGACGTCAAAGCCAACCCAGGGACACTTTCACTGGCGAAGGTGAACGCTTCTTAATATAGGATTAGGATTGCACGCGTTCAATGCTTGCACATAAATATAACATTTTAGAAAAACTGTCCTTTTGCAAACCAGGCCTCAGGTTGTAGATTATTTTAATAGAGCTGGATATGCGGTCGGGATGCCTGCCAACTCCGCTTTTCATCCTTCTGTGACCGAAAAAATAAGTACCACTGAGTGGGGAGCAGTGGGTGCCAGAGGCAGCTTGGTTCGGCCTCCGAGTGCAAATATTGCAGGTTGTCGGTGCTTTGCTACAGACTGTGCCCAGTCTGTGCTCTGGGCATGTGGGTGGCATGGCATGGGAGCTCCAGTGCCAAGTTCAGGTTTTGGGCGTGCTGAGGTTGGCCCCTGAGGAGCAGGCATATCTGGCTGTGCTCTCCCTTCGCTCGTGCTGTCAGGGGCGCTGAAAGTAGGCGAGCAGGCGTGCTGCAGCACATCCAAAATTAATGAATGTGCAATAAAGAGGCATTTGCATTTTGTATTTCAGTCCTGTTTGCTACAAGTTCAAGTTCAGAGGTCTTGTGTCAGGAAATGTCTTCCGACAAATTGATTCTTTTTTTAACATGGAGATTAGTGTTAAGTTACTTCTTTCCCTGGTTGGAAAGTCAAGGAAGTTTGAAGTGTGAACCAAATGTCAGTCTTGCTGGGGTACAGGAAGTGTTGAATGTGTTCTAATGCATAATAAACATGTAATAACTTGTTAATGAATTTTACAAATATTTCAAAATAAATCAGCAGCAAAGAAGGTATAAATAAGGCTTATTATGTTTTGTAATTCCGTGATGGAAATATTTAAATAGGATGAAGCCACTTTATTAGTGTGAAGCACAAATGCCAAATCTCACAACAATCTAATTCCTACCGTTTTGTACTATTTTGTAGTAAAACTAGTTGCCTGACACAAATTTAGCGGCCCTTTCAAGGGAAAAGGTCCTTTCTTTAACCCCTCCGGCACGGATGACGAGTTCAGCTCGTCATCAGCCACGGGTTGCGTGTGCTGATGACGAGCTGAGCTCGTCATGTAATGCGGTAAAATGAAAAAAGCCGCACAGCACAAAAATCGCCGCAGCAGCGATGTGATTAAATGGCATTATGATCCCGCACCAGTTATAGGTGGAACAATGTGCTGCAACATTTACCACAGATTTTGCGTTGAATGGGCAGGTCTTCTTTTGTATAGAAGTTCTTTATGTAATGCATTGATTTTTCACAACCCCTATTACCACATAATTCAACTCAACAATATAGTTTCACAACACACCACATACACCCAATCCACACAATTTCACCTCATGCCACAAAATTCAACTGCAAAAACAACAAGTGATGGACCGAATGTGGATCAATGTCACACATTCCCCCAGTCAAAAGGTCTGGGCCCAAATCCATCGTTTTTTTGCACTCCACACCACCCTGGGTTAGACAATGGCGATATGCAAATCAGCTCTGACCCTGTTGCCCCATGGGAACAGTCCAGTCCGAACTACAAAAGCCATGTCCTTCCCAGAACGGAATCAAGCATCCGAGGACCGGACCGGTTTCGAGGTAACACCTCTCATCAGCCCGGCTAGCTTGACTCCAGTGGTGTGGAGTGCCTGGGACCCACGTCTGGGCATCCCCAGCGCACTTAGGGCGGCAATTGCAAAAACAACAAGTGATGGACCGAATGTGGATCAATGTCACACATTCCCCCAGTCAAAAGATCTGGGCCCAAATCCATCGTTTTTTTGCACTCCACACCACCCTGGGTTAGACAATGGCGATATGCAAATCAGCTCTGACCCTGTTGCCCCATGGGAACAGTCCAGTCCGAACTACAAAAGCCATGTCCTTCCCAGAACGGAATCAAGCATCCGAGGACCGGACCGGTTTCGAGCTAACACCTCTCATCAGCCCGGCTAGCTTGACTCCAAGGGGTGTGGAGTGCCTGGGACCCACGTCTGGGCATCCCCAGCGCACTTAGGGCGGCAATTGCAAAAACAACAAGTGATGGACCGAATGTGGATCAATGTCACACATTCCCCCAGTCAAAAGATCTGGGCCCAAATCCATCGTTTTTTTGCACTCCACACCACCCTGGGTTAGACAATGGCGATATGCAAATCAGCTCTACTACCCTTTTCTTAAATTGTTTAATAATGTTGTTTTGCAGACTGTGGGACTGATTTAGTATATGCCATAAGCACCAGTGGTTCTGCAAATGCACGTTTGTTCTAAATTTATTTTTCATTCTAAAATCTTACTCTGATCAACACTGTACAGTGTTGTTCTTGTGATCTTTAAAGTTGCTAGATTTAGGTTTCTTTTTCTCCATGGGGCCTGCTTGTTTTAATATGCCCTTAGATTACCCTGAAGTTAGTAGTAGTTGATCATGGCTGTCTGCAATCACAGCGCAGACAGGCTTACTTGTTTCTTTTACTTTCATTTTTTTGAAATCTAATCTCAGTGTAAGGTCTGATAATATTCTGAACAAGAGAGAATACACCCAGGATCCCACATATTTTTTCCACCTCTAGTAACACTAGTTTCCACCCGGACTGTAACAGATTTTAAATAAAATGTGTAGCTTATAATAATTATATAGGTGCTCTTCTGACCCATAGCCTGGGAAAGTCGTTCCCAACTCCAGCCTAAAAGTTATGGCAGCGGAATATCAGTCATACTGACAATATGTGATCTTAAAATTAAAACCCAAAAGCCTTTTGGTGCATTAAAAGGCAGGATACTAATCTGGCCACGATCTAAACAATTAGCCACGTAGGATAGATCAGGAGAGACGGCTGCCTATTACCTTGGTCAGTGCTTGTTGTTGTTTGTCAACTCCCAGAAAGCAGTGCTTAGCTACTGATCAGTTTCCACCAGTGTATTGAAGTATTTGGTCTTGGAACTAATTTCTTTTTTCCCTACTCATGTTGAACATGCGTGTTTTGTTTGCAGCCCCTCTTTTGCTTGGGTCTGAAATTGAAAAGACTTTTGTGCGTTTCGGATACTTTCTGGTGGAGGCAACATGTTTTAGTTTGGTGAATTTCTGCATAATGAAAGTCCGTCGTCCTTTGTAATTAGGTTTAATAATTTTTAAACTTGGTAACACAAACCACACAAATACACTCTATGCCATGCCACATAATTCTGATCAGCATAGTCTCACTCAACACCACACATTTCCATGCCACACAATTTAACTCTACACATTTCCATTCCACACCACATAATGAAATGAAAAGGCAAGTTATAAAGCGCGAGCATTCACCCGAAGGTGTCAAGGCACTAGCTCATCAACTGAAATTAACTGGACGATTCATGGCCCGTCAGAGGTTAAATAGCCAGGTCTTCAAGGCCTTCCTGAAGGCCGGCAAGTGTGTTTACGGTTTTAACCTTAGAGGAAGGGAGTTCCAAAGTCTGGTCATACCGACCAGAAAGCTTCTTCCACCCCAGGAGGATTTTTTAAACCTGGGGATTATCAGATTGTGGGAATGGGAAGAACGAAGATTGTGAACAGGTACATAAGGCTGTAGATTATGTTTAAAAAAGCACAGCCCAATTTCATGCACGGCCTTAAACGCAATACAGAGAGCCTTAAACTCAACCCTCCTCCTCACCGGCAACCAGTGTAGTTCCTTAAGTACTGGTAAAACAGATTTATGTCTTGGGATATTCAACAGAAGACGTGAAGCGGCGTTTTGTACAATCTGTAATTTGGACAGGCACTTCTTCCGAAGGTTGATAAATAAACCGTTACAGTAAATAGCTCTTGATAGCACCAGAGCCGCGACCACTAATTTCCGCAGTTCAGCCGGAATGAATGGAAGAATCCTTCTCAGCACTTTTAGTGTGAAAAAGGAAAGGGCTGTGACCTGATTGACATGATTTTCTAACGAAAGCATAGAGTCAAATATGATTCCCAAGTTAAATTTCAAGCAATTGGCAGCCATCCAATCCCCAACCTGTCGAAGATAGGTGTGAAACTGTACAGCAGTGTCATCAGGGGAGCCTGTCACAGAGACTACAATCTGAGTATCATCGGCATAGGAAATAGCCGAGAAAGCCAGTGACCTAATTAGTCCTGCCAGTGGTGCAACGTATATGTTAAAAATTTCTTGGGCTTAACGACGACCCCTGAGGCACTCCGCATGGCAATGCAAAATTTGGTGACAAACTCACCAACAGCAAAAATTGTTCCAGATCAGATAAAAAAAAGTGCAAGTAAAGCGAACGCTTTCTTTTTGATACCGA
Organism: Lissotriton vulgaris; assembly: GCF_964263255.1. Lineage (NCBI taxonomy): Eukaryota > Metazoa > Chordata > Amphibia > Caudata > Salamandridae > Lissotriton > Lissotriton vulgaris. Next base: position 241,148 of record NW_028249925.1, read on the forward strand.
TCCCCTTCAAGACTTCCAGTAATTTTAGATGGTTCACCGTATTGAATGCAGCAGAGGTCAAGCAGCACAAGTGCTGCATTGCCTCCTGCATCGCCTCCTGTATCAACGGTCTTCCTGATCAATTTGGACGATGTGATCAGTGCCAATTCGGTGTCATGATGCTTTCTGAATCCAAACTGGGTCGCATCCAAGAAAGCGTGCTTCTCCGTATATTCTGATAGAGCCCCATTCATGGCTTTCTTCACCATCTTAGCAGGCAGAGGAAGTCTGGAAATTGGACGATAATTTTTGGGCTCTGCCCCCTCCAAATTTGGCTTCTTCAACAAGGGGAGAACCGATACCAGTTTCCAGCTGGTGGGGAAAATGCGTGACGAAAACATTTAATTAAAAATAGGAGACATCTGTTGGGCAAATAGTTCTGGTAAAAGATGGAAGATTTTAGGGGGGGCAAGGGTCCATTGGGGAACCAGATTTAGTGGTCTGCAAAAGGTTGATAACCTCATCAGTAGTCAGTGACGGAAAAGACAAGAATTTGGGGGGTCACTGAAGTCCAAGGGGACCAAGGGAATTTCGCTGAATACGCTATATGCAGCTAACTTCCCATGTGGTGATGAGTTTCCTTAAGCAGGGAGTTTGGAAAAACCACTGTAGACTACTGCCTTAACTTTATTTTGGAAAAATGTGGCCAAGGTGTTACAGAAAATCTGATTTTGAGGTGATTCTGTTACCTCGGAGCATTTGGCCAACTTTTTTACCGTAGAAAAAAGTTCCTTTGAGCAATGTTTAGCAGTTAAACACATCCCACAATCTGAGAGGGCTCGTCCATATCCAAAACAGCACGAGAGTTAGATTCCCCCGCGCAGCATTCTTGATCTTTGACCTAGAGAAGGCGTTCGACACCTTGCTGTGGCCCCATTTGTTCGGGGTCCTCCGGACACTGAATATCGGCCGGGTTTTGATGGCATATACGTAACTTCTATATGGGGGACTAACCTCTAGAGTGCGGATTGGCAAACTTATCTCCGCTCCATTCCCGTTAGAGAGAGGGACCAGGCAGGGGTGCCCACTCTCCCCCCTCCTTTTCGCACTAGCAGTTGAGCCATTGGCTGCCCAGCTACGTCTGGAGAGGCCTGGGGGATTCCGATTGCAGGGACGACACACTGCAGGTCCTTATACGCAGACGATCTGCTGATTTACGTCTGTGATGTGACGGGAGATCTCACATCGATATGGGACACCCTGCAAGCCTTCAGAGCCATTTCAGGTCTCAGGGTCAATTGGGAGAAATCGACCGTTTACCCTCTTGGCCCCCACCTGGCACCACACGAGGTGATGCTGGGTACTCCGGTCTTATGCTGGAACGGAGATGCCCCCAGATACTTAGGAGTACGACTCTACCATTCCCCGACAGATTTATACGAGGGCAATCACCGCAAGGTGTTGACGGGTTTGCGGTCGGCGGTCAACTTCTGGAAGACTTTGCCCCTGGCACCCATCGGCCGGGTGACCATAGCAAAAACAAGCATTTGCAATGCAATAGGGCGCGCATTAGTAAAGTTAGAGGTATTAGTATTGTAAATGACAAATGTTTTATTTATGTTTTTGTTTTGAAAATAGCGAAATTAATAACTTTGTCATTTACAATGCCAATAGTGTTAACTTTTGCAAACGTGACACCTATAGCATTTGTAATGCAATATGTGTTGTATTTACATGACTTAGATGTATTAATATTACAAGCCTTTGCAATGCAATAGGTCTCGCATTAATTAAGTTTGAGCTATTGGCATTGCTAAATATTGCAACACCAATTGCAACAAAAGTCTATAAATTGTAAAACAAAAAAAATGGGTATTTTTTTTGTAGCAATGGTGGCATGCTGCGCTTTAGATGAATATGTTTAAAAGTAAAGTGCGCCATACTGCGATTTCTACAATAATTAATTGTGGATGTGTTAACAACTGATGTGTGCATTGATGGCTGGTGGTGTGTGTGCCTGTAGAAATTGTGCACTGATGGCTGGTGGTGTGTGTGCCTGGTGGAAGTGTGCACTGCCGGCTGGTGGTGTGTGTTCCTGGTGGAAGCGTGCACTGACGGCTGGTGGTGTGTGTGCCTGGTGAAAGCGTGTACTGACGGCTCGTGGTGTGTGTGCCTGGTGAAAGCGTGCACTGACAGCTGGTGGTGTGTGCCTGGTGGAAGCGTGCAATGACGGCTGGTGGTGTGTGTGCCTGGTGAAAGCGTGCACTGACGGCTGGTGGTGTGTGTGCCTGGTGAAAGCGTGCACTGATGGCTGGTGGTGTGTGTATGCCTGGTGAAAGCGTGCAGTGACGGCTGGTGGTGTGTGTGTGTGCCTGGTGAAAGCGTGCCCTGACGTCTGGTGGTGTGTGTCTGGTGGAAGCGTGCACTGACGTCTGGTGGTGTTTGTGCCCGGTGAAAGCGTGCACTGACGGCTGGTGGTGTTTGTGCCCGGTGAAAGCGTGCACTGACGACTGATGGTGTCTGTGCCTGTTGAAAGTGTGCACTGACTGTGTGGCTGTGTGTGTGGTTGTGTGTGTGTGTGGTTGTGTGTGTGTGGTTGTGTGTGTGTGTGGATGTGTGTGTGCGTGGTTGTGTGTTTGTGGTTGTGTGTTTGTGGTTGTGTGTCTGTGGTGGTGTTTGTGCCCGGTGAAAGCGTGCACTGACGACTGATGGTGCCTGTGCCTGTTGAAAGTGTGCTTTGACTGTGGGGCTGTGTGTGTGTTGTGTGTGTGGTTGTGTGTGTGTGTGGTTGTATGTGTGCTTGTGTTTGTGGTTGTGTGTGTTTGGTTGTGTGTGCGGTTGTGTGTGTGTGGTTGTATGTGTGTGCGGTTGTACGGGGTTGTGTGTGGGGTTGTGTGTGTGCTGGTGGTTCTGCGTGTGGTTGTGGTTGTGTGTGTGTAGTTTTGTGTGCTGTGTTTGTGTGTGTGTTGTTATGTGTGTGGGTGTGTGTGTGTGTGTTTGATGTCAGCACCAGATGGCTGAGCGCGCTGTGGAAAAGGAATTGGTTTGTTTGACAAAATGACAAGGAAAAAACAGCGGCGCCCGGTTCAATGTGAGGAATTCAATTACCTTGGCACTGAACTTTACCTGACACACACTTGCAACAACACGAGTGATCAAATCAGAAACAAACTGAATCAGAATTTATATGCCAAGCGTGTATGATCACAGAATCAAGTCAAGGACTAATGACTTGTGAAAGAGATCGCAAAAGGATAAATACTGCTCAACAATGGAGGAATGTGACAGCATGAGTCTACAGTCACCGGGTGAAGAAAACAAGGAAGCGGCGTCTGATTACACAGTTGAAATCCGTGAATATGGGTAAAAACTCGCCTTGAAAAGGCATCGGCAAGCCAGAGCTAAAGGCAATTAAAGTAATTGACAGTTACGTACTTACATCAGCGGCGCGTAGCTCTGAAAGTGAACTATTCTATTTCGGGGGTCACAGTCTAAGCCAACAGTACTTAAGGAGGAAATATAAATAACTAAAACTCAACCAGTGCCTTGGGAATAGTTCGAGTTCCGCCTGTTACACGCTAGCATAGATACAAATTGACATGAACAAATGGTCAACTCGGAGCATAATAAATGCTTAGCCCAAAACAATAGTATTTATGTTGAAAAAAGGTAAAACAAATTGTTTTCATAAGTGGTGAAAGTGAATAAAACTGAATAGAAGTGATTAAAGTAATTTGAGAATGGCATGTAAGCACTATATACACTATTTAAACAAGACCAGAGGAAAGGGACAGAACAAAGAGGTGTGAAGGGACGGGCAGGACACGAGGAAACGAAGAACAAGCTCTTGGCAGAAATGCATGAGGCAAAGCGGCCGGGATAGGATCCCTTTGATGTGGCCGTGAAAGCAATTAGGGGGAGGAGAATTGAGGCCAGCGCGCACTGCACATGCTGGGGAAGCGATGTGGCAAATGCTGCTGGCAGGGGGAAGCCTGTGAGGAAATGCAAGCTCGTGCACGAGGCGTGCACTTCCCAAAATCCTATGGGGAGAGCCCTTGGCCTAAAGAAGTGGGTTGACTGCATTAGGGCTCGTTTCCTATTCCTACGGAATAGGAAAGGACGAGCCCTAATGATAATGGTGCCCAGACTGCTCTACCACTTCGCCAATCTACCGGTGATTCCGCCCTGGTCGTTCTTCCGAGAACTGGACACCCTGCTCACAACGCTGATATGGGGTACCGGCCGACGCAGAGTGGCATTACGCACACTATATTTGCCTACCGCGGACGGAGGTCTGGGAGCCCCATCCTTCGAATCATACTTCCTAGCTGCGCAACTTCAGTGGCAATCCCACTGGACGGCGGAGTGATGCGTTGGGGAGACGATAACAGAGACCGGTAGGATAGCTCTTCCAGTCATCGGAAAGATGCTCCTACCCGGGACCAAGCCGTCCAGCACCCACCCGATTCAGGTCTCCATCGCGCACAAATGCATGATGCGTATTCATCGAATGTCCAAAGACCGGCCACTCTATTCCCCACTACGTCACGGAGGTGGAAGCGTTGTTCCACGACGGGCAATTACGCACCTATGAGCAGCTGGTTGAATGGTATGACCTCCCATGAGGACAATTCCTTATGCACAGACAACTTTTAGATAGCACGCAACCGTTATGGAGTCTGCGAGATGGAGAATCGCCTACACACCCAATGCTCCACACGATCCTCCGCATGGAGGCCGGCAGACACCTAGTTACATGGCGCTACAAGTCCATCGGGGAGTTAAACAATGCTTCCCTAGATACTTTGCGTCACTCCTGGGAAGACAACGTCGGCAAGGTGTTCCATGACACGGAATGGACACACGCTTTGGAATATACAAAGAAAGTGTCCAGAAACGCATTGTTTAAAAACATACAATTTAACATACTCCACCGGGCCTACCTTACACCAGACAAGCTCCACCGGTACTACACGGACACACAATTTAACTGCCCACGTTGTCAATTGCCGGAAGCGTACTTCCGACATGTTTTGGGACTGCCCCTCCCTGCAACGGTACTGGACCACGGTACACCAAAAACTCCTTGCGCTGGTAAGCTTACCGCACATTAACTCCTGGGAAGTCTGTGCGCTGGGGACATACAAAAGAAAGAAATCTGAGAAAGTGCTACTGGCGAAGCGAGCCATCGCTATGCACTGGAGGGCCCCTTCGGGCCCCCCGGAAGCAGCCTGGATTGGAGTGATGAGCAAGTGGGGGCAGCAGAGGAAGACATTATACGGGAAGAGGTGGTGAAGGGAACCCGCAAGCACCCCATCTCCCTGGAATGGGCACAGTTGCTCATACAATTTAACCAAGAGACAACCCCGGATGACGCACCAGAACCATCCCCATCTCACACCCCCGTTTCCCCACAACAACCCAACACTCCTAGTTGAATGCCCAGAGCTGAAGTCCCACGCCACATCGACAGATCAGACTGAACTTCGATCCCCCTCAGCAACACGACCCGCCGCGCCTGGCGGGATGCCCCCCTCTGTCCCGAGAACCATCGAAGTCTCCACCCCCTAGGCCACAGACCCTGGCACCCTCGACCCACCATGTCCATTGGCCCCAGCTGCCCGCCGCACGCTCTCCCATCGCCCATAGATCTAGGAAAAGTTTTCCCCACAGTTCCACGCTTAGTTTTCAGTCTGTAGTTTGGACACCGACGCACACTTCATTTAACCACAACTGCCAATTTGGTAAAGGTTTGCATAAACACACACGGGATGACATTCACACCAACCCCCGCCAGTACGCAGCTTTAGGGACGAATCGAAAGAAGTCATATCACGATACCTTTAGTTTCCCAGCCTGCAATCCTGGGGGACATGGGGTATAATTTTGCTGGACGGGATGGCATCTACATGTTACAAATGGCTTTTAATTGTGAATTTTATGTGACCCTTCAAAGTGTGACATTACGGACAAATGATTGATGCAGTACCCCTCTCGGGGGCTTTAACCTGTAAAACCTTAAACAGATTTAACCCCTTGCATGCTGATGACGGCCGGGAGCCGTCATGGCACAGTGCTCGTGTGCTGATGACTGCTCCCGGCCGTCATGACCGCACCCGCGATCAGAATGTGCCGCACAGGCGCAGAATCGCGGCAGCATCCAAGGGGTTAAACAAAAAAAAATGAGTAGGAGCTCCAGACACTACATTCATTCATTCCTGCTGCTGATGCTGCATCAGTGAGGTGCAGCTCAAGCTCCAGGTACTGCATGCACTCATTCCGCTGCCTCATGAGTGCTGTGCAGCTCATGCTCCAGACACCACATGCATTCATTCCTGCTGCTGATGCTGCATCAGTGAGGTGCAGCTCAAGCTCCAGACACCACATGCATTCATTCCTGCTGCTGATGCTGCATCAGTGAGGTGCGGCTCAAGCTCCAGGTACTGCATGCACTCATTCCGCTGCCTCATCAGTGAGGTGCAGCTAAAGCTCAAGACACCACATGCATTCATTCCCACTGCTGATGCGGCATCAGTGAGGTGAGGCTCATGCTCCAGACACCACATGCATTCATTCCTGCTGCTGATGCTGCATCAGTGAGGTGCAGCTCATGCTCCAGACACCACATGCATTCATTCCCGCTGCTGCTGAGGCATCAGTGAGGTGCAGCTCATGCTCCAGACACCACATGCATTCATTCCCACTGCTGATGCTGCATCAGTGAGGTGCAGCTCGTGCTCCAAACACCACATGCATTCATTCCCACTGCTGATGCTGCATCAGTGAGGTGCGGCTCAAGCTCCAGGTACTGCATGCACTCATTCCGCTGCCTCATCAGTGAGGTGCAGCTAAAGCTCAAGACACCACATGCATTCATTCCCACTGCTGATGCGGCATCAGTGAGGTGAGGCTCATGCTCCAGACACCACATGCATTCATTCCTGCTGCTGATGCTGCATCAGTGAGGTGCAGCTCATGCTCCAGACACCACATGCATTCATTCCCGCTGCTGCTGAGGCATCAGTGAGGTGCAGCTCATGCTCCAGACACCACATGCATTCATTCCCACTGCTGATGCTGCATCAGTGAGGTGCAGCTCGTGCTCCAAACACCACATGCATTCATTCCCACTGCTGATGCTGCATCAGTGAGGTGCGGCTCAAGCTCCAGGTACTGCATGCACTCATTCCGCTGCCTCATCAGTGAGGTGCAGCTAAAGCTCAAGACACCACATGCATTCATTCCCACTGCTGATGCGGCATCAGTGAGGT